>NW_017306420.1:1789283-1842802 GCF_000935625.1 Nanorana parkeri | reverse complement strand
CCCCACAGCCCCCGCCCCATTCATCTGCTGGCAGCAGGATTCCGACTGTAATTAGCAGGCAGTGGTCAGTGCAATTGGCGATAGCCAATAGCAGATTGGCTATTAAGCCTGCCCTCCTTCAGGTCCACTCCTCTGCTGATTGATCCATTGTGGCTGGGTGCAATAGCCAGCCTGCTATTATTTGCTATAGCCAATAGCAGGCTGGCTTTTAAAGCTGCCCACTGCCTGCTGTCAATCAGCAAAAGCCAGCCTGCTATTGACTATTGCTATTGTATTCTGACAGTGGCCGCCGGACACTGTCAGAATACCCAAACAATGGCTCAATGGCTGCCGGGTCTGTTCCTACATAGATTTTCCAACTGGCTCCTTCGATCAGCTGATTAAGGGATGCTAACTAGACAGCGGCACCTACTGTGTGAATTTCGGGGGGTTCCTCAAGAACCAGTTGAAATTTGCAAAGTGTTTAATAATGATAATATCGGTTAATGTTACCAATAATGATAATTAATACATTTGTAAATATCAACCCATTACCGGTAAATCTGATAATCCGTCAACACAATCTTGGTCCCACCTCGTACAAAAACCTGGCCTGTATACTGACTTTTCTTCCGTCTGTTGATCTTGCATTTGCTTCTCCCTGAATCCAACCTCAGCCCATGTTCTGATTTAGTTCCTGCCACGCCATCTGGTACCTATTTGCTCAGCGATCAGCCTACTCTAGACTCCAGTGGAAAGGCGAGGACTGGGAACCTTTGGAACCAGGTGGCCCTTTCGTTAAGGACAGATTTTTATGAGCTGAAGAAAGTGTACCACACAAAGTGTGTTGTAGTGCCACAGTTATTAGTGGGCATGGTGAAATATGGGTGTTCCTAAACAACATGGTTTATTGTGTCACACCTTTCCACATCATACAGCATCAGCCTCCTTTGCAGCTCTTGACATTTGGTCACATAACATTTCAGAGCCACGATGGTGGCTAAACGACATCACTCTTTCAGACAATGTGATTGCATCAATGATTAAAAAAGTAGTTAGCATTCCAAAGCTCTTATTGAAGGATCATTGAGGTCAATATGGGGATGGGGCCCCAATGTAATAAGCAGACATTGCTTTTTAATGCAAGGTTTGCTTTAAAATATGTGGAATGCTGCTGCAATGTGGACCTATAGCCCAATGGAACCAGGTATCACTTTCAAGGCAAATAATGAATGTTTGCTGAAGGCAATTGCTCATTTTTTCCACCTTTTTATATAGTCATTTTATTATTGATAAGCTTTATTTTATAGGGAGCCTTCATTTAGGGTAGAACTATTTGTCAAGCCCAAGAATAACACACACTCAGTTTTGGAAAGACTTCATGCCTCATCCTTGAGGCTTGATATCTCTGGTAGGTCTGCCATTGTTTGGCCCTGTCTTGAATTAAAAGCTAATATTCTGCTGATAGACTCCACTGCACAGCTTGCAATGAGCATACCTGCAGAGGCAGCAGCCGTCATATAGATGCAGTTAGATGTTTTTTCATAGAGGAAGTAAATAAATGGTATACCACCTGGAGAAAAATAATTAAGCTTGCCCCTTTTAAAAAACCATACAGAAAATTGCTGAAAATGAATATTGCCCTGAAACCACATGTTGCATAAAAAAGACATAAAATGGCTATTCAATGAGATGTTATTTTGTGAAATAAATATAATAGCACAGAGCAATGGGAGAACACAATATTGTTTCATCCTTTATTTCAATTACAGAGCACAGCATGGTTCTTTTGTCTATCTGTAGCATTAAAATAATGAGGAGTTCTCTGCTGTACCTGCCTGCAGCCCAGAGCCTTATTTCTCGATTAGTGTTAATCTGGTATATTATCTAGAAGCAATTACTGCACCTAGCACACTTGTTATTCTATGGCCCTCTATTTCTAATGTTTAAATATAAGTGAAAAAAGGTTTGTAATTGATATTCACGATCACATCAATATTTTGAAAATTTAAAACTAAGAAAAAGGGGTCTAAAATCTTAAGTGCAGCCTCCTCGTGGCAGACACTGGTAACACTCTGGTAAGTGGCTTATGCAGCTCTAGTACGCATTTCAAACATGGAACAAATAAATAAAAGAACCAAAACCAATGACAGCAAGGGAACTAAAATCCAATCTGGATGTAATGCCTCATGTGGCAGGGTTAGAAATAAAATCTTGACAACAATATTTGAACTGTGGTGCTATAGGAGGATCCTAAAGATCAGCTGGTGGATGGATATCATCCATAAAATTACCGTCAGCCATCCGATAAAGCAGAGCATTAATCTGGAAAATGACAAGGCCAAAAAATTATGATGGAAAGAATGTTCCAAGCTTGAAGTTCACCACAGACCACAAACAGTCATAGTAGTAGTAATGGTAATGGATGGTAAAACTGGTAAATTTTTCTTTATCTGTTCCAGGCCAAAAATATCATGCTTATAGGAAAAAAGTATGGATGTCCATGTTCAAGACATCCGTTGAGGCTGGCCAACAGATCACCTGGTGTCCTTGAGTCTTCGGCCCCATGCAGCAGCTACACTTGCTTCTGCTTAGCCCTCCATGTGTCCTGAAAAAGCCTATAGAGAGGACCGGGACTGTTCCTTTTAAAACCAGGCACTGATCTATCCATTACCACTACAGCACAACTCCAACATGCTGGGCAACTCAGAATGCCAAGGGGAATGGGTAAAATCAGGAAAATGAAAAGAAGAGGCAGCACCTTAGTAAACTGAGCAAGGTCAAAAACAGTTTAAATATACCTAAAGCCAAAACTTATTTGTTATGCATTTTGGATTAGGCAATAGTTAAATAGTGAGACTTCCCTATGTCTCCTGTAGACACAAAAGCATGTGAGAGAATCTCTGTAAAGAAAGGAAAATTGCAGAACAAATGTCCCCATTGACAACTGAATAAAATGGATTTCTAACCTCTCCTAGCCAAAAAAAGGTTTTGACTTTAGACACTCTTTAAGTGCAACATACTATTGCAGAAATTGTGAGAAATTCTTACTGTAACTTGTGGTAATTTTGCATTCGGGATCAGTAGATTGCCACTGGTAATCTACAACATTGACAGCCATGCCCTACCATAAGGTCCCTCATATTATTTCTTTCTGTAACACTAACCCTCCCACAGTAACCATAACACTAACCCTAACACCGGGATTCAAACTAGATTACATTTGTAACCCCCTAGTGTGTTTTTCACCAAAATATTGTGTCGTATATCCCAGTTTTTTTTTTTTTTTTTAGTTCAAAAGTTTTTATTGGTTTTCAGTTTAATACACTTAAGCATAGGTTGTCAATGCAAAAGTAGAACTGATATCTGAATTTTGTGTTTCTCTGATTAACTGCATTAACATTTGAATGCAGCAGCCAAGGATGTAATCCTTTAACTCCTCACTCCTCATTGCCCCTTTTAACATTACAAAGAAAGAGAAGCAAGTATACATTGTATTCCTTAAGAAGCCAGGAAAGCCTAACCCAAGTAAAAGCAATTTAAACTGCAAGAAGCATTTTTTTTAAATCTTTTGCTATGTAAATGGAAACATGTGACAAATATAAAATAGGTGTTTTCCCAATTTGGCTGCAAAATTGGAAATACAGTTTAAACCTTTCGCTGCCACTGATGTACCTCATAAGTCTGTGGCAGTGGGCCCCTTTAAACAGACTCCCAACTCTTGGCTTTACACTGGAATCGATTTTGGCAGATCGCTTCCACTGGCCTGTGAAATGCGCCCCCCCCCGCCCAACACCCCTGCCCTGCTTCCCAGGCTCAGTTTCTGGGCTGCACTGACCCTCCTGCGGGCCCAGGACCAGCATTTAAGGTGTCAGCAGGAAGCGGGGAAGCAGAACATTCTTTCGCCGATCTCCTCCCTGCTCCATGTGACCGGAAGCGTCAATGATTGCATCACTTCCAATCCCTCAGCTGTTACACATGTTAAGTATCAAGAGAGTAATAATTCTGAGGCCAATATTCATGGATATCTCTAAACTGATGACCTGTAGGGACTTTTAAAGTGTCGCCTATGGACAATTTGGGGTGCCGTATTTTGTTGCCATTTCACGGACGCATGCAATTTTTAACATAGGCATGTTGGGTATGTATTTACTCGCTGCAACCTCATATTTCATTAATAAAAATAGTATTGTATTGTGTTTTTGGGTACTAAAGTTAACTTAGCTGCTTTTTTTACAAAATGTTTGGAATTGATAAAGACTTGCACTAATATCATGAGACATAAATATACTACATATAATGTTTGGGGGTTTTACGTTTTAAGTAATTTTCAGGCCTAAAAGGTGGATTATATAATGTTTGTAAAAAAGGTCTTGGCAGTGAAAGGGTTAAGATGGATTGTTTAAAGAGACACTGCCACTTTACCTATTCAAGAAAAAATTACAGTGTCTTTGTAAAGCCAAAAACAGTCACCTCTCCAGCAATCCCCCACTTCCTCTGTCTCAGCCAACACAAAATACAGTACCTGGTGATTCCCCTGGTGCAGTTGAAGCCGAGCTATAAATTGTTAGGCCCGCACACTGTCACATGACATAGTGGTGACATCACCATTCTTTCTGGTCTCAGCCAATCCAGCACCAGGCATATGGAATGGAATGCTGATTGGCATTGGATTAGGGGTGGGCAAATGGGAAGAGTGACAGTGTTTCTTTAACTACAGTAGGGAAAAGTTAGTCATAAACCTGGCTGTGCTGTCTGGCAGGGCTGCGTAACTCTCAGTGCTGGATGGACAAAATTACAACCTTTTAAACCTTTTGACAGGTAAAGCATCTCCTGTTTATATATTTTAACCGTGTATTTAGCATTGTACCTGGAGTTCAGCTTTATAATTTATGGGTACACTACGAAAGCAGTACATATAATTCTATGACAGCCAATGGCAGACACATTGGTAGAGCGCAATGGCTTTCCACGACTGACAAGATAACTACTCCCAATCCTATTGATATTTAACAACTTCAGCTCTGTACCCTTTATACCAATTATGGACTTGAGCAATTTCTACATTTTTGCTATGGCGTTTTGTTGTTTTTTGGGGGGACAAACTAGGCTTTTTTTTTGGCATTGTAACAATACATTTTTACACTGTATTACTCAATGACATTTGCAGACCTTGTAGATCTGCAAATGCAATTTTATGCAGGAGACACTGCCAAAACGCAATGCATGTAATGGATAGCAATTCCTTTCTGTCATTTTGACGACTCAGAAAATGCACACATAGGAATGGGGATATGATGGTAGGGAGAGAGGAGATATGCCCAAACATTTCTGGATGTTTTTTGGGGCATATCTCCTATACCTTAGGTCCTCAAGTTGTTAAAATGTACATATTTAGTGGTGTATATATTTTGTGCTCCAGCAGTTATATTGGCAATACAATTGCATTTGTGCTTATTTTCTGTGTATTGTAATTAAGCTAATTGCTCATTGTAATGTTGCCACCCTATGGTTTTTGTGCCCTTTTTTTCTGTGAATCCTCACCTGTTGTATGATGCAATATCATCCTCCCTCTTTGTTATTTCCTGGAAATATTCATTTTAATCACTTCAAATACCAACATCGACTGCATCATACTGTTTGCCTGACCCTTATGCATGCAATAAAGGTATTGGTGGGTGCAAAATATTTGGTGAGTTCAACGATCTGCTTTTCTGCTTTTGCTTGATGATTGTCTGTGACTGTCCCTGTTTCATTCAGGCCAGCCATAGAGGTCTCAGAAAGGGAGAACTCACTATTCCAACAATTGTCAGAATATTTATTAAATAACTGGTTTGCTGATAGTAGTGAACCAGCTATAAATAACTGGCTTGCTGTTACTCCAGTACGCCATTTGCACCCTTAGCCTGCCCAAACAACTCCCAATATTCTGCACAGCTCTGTCCTGTCTGCCGACCTGGATGAACCAGCCATTGGATGTCTGCCCCCAGCATCACAGGAGCGAGTACCATCCTTGCTCAGAGCCCTGTGCATGCACAGTGTGCTCTCTCTTTTGTCACCACTGCTCAGCTTAGCGACAGGAGGGCCTTACACTACAGGTTCTCAAGTAAATACAGCTATGAAGCTATAGTGCAGCAGTGAATAGGCACACTCACATACCAGGAGATAAACTGCTAATTATCAAGAGAGATTTCAGGCAAAGGGTACTTTTTAGGGCACAATTATTTCTAGATTTTCTCTACAACATAGTAAATCTTCACTTTTCGAGTTCAGGTCCACTTTAAAAAATGCCATTTATGAATAAGAAATATTTATTAAATAAGCCAGTATATAGCTCTTCTGAAATTGCATAGGGGTTAGTTAGGTAAGATACCAGTAAAACAAAGACAACAATAAAAAGGGGGTCAGGGGTTCTAATACTGTCCAAGACAATAAAAAACCTTTTGGCTAGACACTGGCCTACTAATAGCAGTTGCATTAAGAGACAAGTTTATTAAAATAACATAGTGTATACCTTGGACTTAATAAAGAGTGGCATAGAAATCTGTCTCCCATCTGCGCAACAAATGGCGCAACTTGTAACAGATTCATGTAACTGTCAGTGGGGTGTGTATAAATATTTTGCAGAATTGCTTCAGACAGAAAATTTATGTATGCATCACAATTTACTACAACATGGAAGAGGTCTTTACCTCCACTTTTCTTATTACTGTTATGGCAGTAATTCTTAATGAATTTGTTGCAGCCAAAGCACCATAAGTACTACTTACATTTGCTGCAAGTGTCGGAATTAGCAAGAAAACAGCAGCCATGTTTTCATGAATTTGGCGCATGACTTTCCAATACGGCCATAACATCAGAAAAGTATCACAAATGCTTTCTTCAATTACTCCTTTAGTGTGCTATTACCCATAACAGCCCCATAGCCAGTTATATGTTGGCTTTGAATATTTACTAGTAAAATGGTGTCTTGAATTTCACTGAACATTAACCCTATCGCAGCTATGGCCTGTTATAAGCCACATTTTAGGCCTGAAAACAACTTAAAGCCCACAAATATTATACATTTTCTGAATGCAAAGATCTTGTAGAATAAAATGGTGGCAGTTGAAACTTTTTACGTCACACATTATTACCGCAATTAAACCCAATTTTTTTTTAAAATGCACTTAAGTTAATTTTAGTGGCCAAAAACACAATATAATACTCTTTTTTTGTTCCCGGGTTATAAATTGTGTGCGCCTGTGAAACGGCGGCAAAATACAGTACCCCAAATTGTCCATAGGCGACATTTTAAAAGCACATACAGGTTATCAATTTATAGATATCCATCAGCCCTACAATTCATGCTCTTACTCAGGTGTGGCGATACCTAACATATGTAGCGCAATCGTCGTTTTTGTACGTAGGTGCACCCAACATTTAGATTAATACATGCACGCTCACGGGGGCAGGGTACTTAACAATTAGTTTGGGGTTTTTTTTACTTTTTTTTTTTTTACGTTACTTAATTACTATCAAAAAGTGGGGTTTACATGCCCCCTATGTGATAGCATACTAATGATGACAGATTCTCATAATGGTAACATAAGGGGTCAATTAGACCCCTAATGTCACCTTTGCACTCCAAATAAGCTATTGGAGCACAGATCGCTCTTCAAAAGCTTCTGCAGCCGAGCAATGACAGCTGAGGGACCGTAAATGATGCAATCAGCATAGTTTCCGTCCCTATAGAGCAGGGAGGACATCCGTTCACCAGTCTCCTTCCCCACTTCCTGCCGAAACCCAATGTGTCAGTCCCAGGCCCACAGGAGGGGCAGCGGAGCCTGGGAAGCAAGGCGGGGGTGTCGGGCGGGTTGTGTGGGTGCTGCACCAGCCCCTGGAAGTGATCTGGCAGCAGCTCAGCCACCAGAATCACTTCCAGTGTAAAGCCGACCCATCAGTTTTACAGTTTTAAACAGAGTCTGCTTAAAGGGGCCCACTGCCAGTGACATATGAGATACATCAATGGCAGGGAAAGGGTTAACGGATGTGTTTAATGTTTAGCATTATTATTATTGTACAGTATGTATACTGTAGCACCCTGTTATTGTCTGCATCTGCCTGCTGCTGGGTGTATCCTTGCCACAGTGCAGAGCAGCCAATAAGAGATTGTTATGAGTATCTATATCTCCTTGGCCAATCAATAGGCGGTTAATGGCCGGTGTTGCATGGTGGGAGAGGACATAAATATTTGGGGTGGACCATGTGAGATTCTCTTCCTCCCCCTGGCCCCACCTGGGGGGAGGATGCTATGGACTGTCTTATTTGGCTAGGCCGGAGGGCTAGGCACTAGCCATGTGCTTATACTGGAGCCTGAGCCTGGGGGCCAAGTGTCTACTACTAATACCAAGGATGAAGATAACTAATGACTTCTGATTCAAGCGGTGCTCTTCACACAGATTGCCCAATCTGATTTAACGGTCCTAGTCTGTGGATGGCAGCAGCTACTGTGTTCTATCACTTAAAATGAATCTACACCAGCCTGGATGATCCTGACCCTAATCCTCTCTCCCAAAAGTTCTTCAAAAAAATTCCTCAACATCAAATCTACAGTCTGGACCTCGCTTCATCGGTTGCCACTGAGGGTGGTAAGTGCTATTGGGGCAGCAGGTTACCACAGTCCCTATAGACAGGCTATAGAAGACGTGATTATTCCAGCAACAGTTTGTGCAGATCTTTAAAAAATGAAGGGAGACAGTACAGTTACAATACAATTCAATATAGGATGGTTAGGAGAGCCCTGCTTGTAAGAGCTTTATTTTTTTTTTATTACTGAAAACCTAAATATAAATTGTCTATATGAATGTATTTTAAGACACTGCAACCTTATTTTAATGTATTCAACTCTTGCAAGCATTTCCCTTTACAGCGAGAGACAAAAAAAAAATAATAATAATTGCATTACCCAAAGGCACAGTCCAAATTCTCACATTTTCATTTTTCCTTTATGTATTAATCTATGATCGCATATGGAAACTCTTACAATGTACCCAAGTTTAAGGAATAATAATGTTTTTTTATGTGTTGTTTCTACAAATAGAATCAGTGGCCTATGGCTATGATTGTACCAGAACCCCCAATCATTACCCACGACATCACTGACACTAAATGCATTGTCGTGGAACATTCAAATGGCGCGGTCATTAAAGACAGGGCGCAAACAAGCTTTCACGCGGGAGAGGAAAGGCAGTACTGTAATGCCACTGTTACCAGGAGCATAGGAAATAGTTGCCTAGAGGGGAGCAAAGCAGAGTTTTGCTTGTGCGACATGCTGACATTTATATAATTTATTGCTGTGGGTGAATAAGGCTGAATCTCTGAGGATTTGCAGCAAAGATGAGCTGCAATATTTCATGAGGTGATTCTCCTGAACAAATAGACCACAAAACCGAAAACTCATGAATTTTTTAAAGATCTGATCGAAATCTATGAGAACTAAAATAAATAGATGCAATAAGAATGAAGTACGAGCAGACAGTATCTGCTATGTCTCTACTTCCACTTTAATCCCTTAATCCTCTTGCTTTCCAGCTTTAATCCACATGCTTTTTCATGCCCTCACTCCAAGTTATAATGAGTACAATACCATAACACAAAATGCTTATGATTATTCAAAGGATGTTTCATTAGCTCCACAGACACACAAAGCTTTAGCTGCATTCAAAGGAAGTATATTTATCTGCTTTGTCCAATTTCCGTGTAGGTCAACAAGTTCAAGATATCTCTAAAGTGTGCCTGTGACGGTGGGTAGGGGTGGTAGGGAACACACTAAAATTTCTCTGTGGATGAGGTTTTAGGCCTCATTCACATGGCTGCAGTGGGCCATACAGCGTACAAAGGAGCTTTATTTCTGTGCCAGGGGTTTGCATGCAGCAGTCTGTACAAGATTGTACACCCCATTAACACCCATCTTACCATAGCAACATACAGTAACTAAATAATGAGTAAACACATGACAAAGGTTGCAGGAAAATTATAGGCCATGGCCTTTATTAGGTTTTAATAAATGTCAATTATGAAATAGACATTACCCTTAATTACCTTAATTACCAAACAGAACCACTGTTAACCATTAACAGACCACCATGCTTAGTCTTCAAGACTCAAGCAGCAATAACTAACACCAACCAAATTACCGTCTACCAACCACTGTCCACCCACAAAGTAGGTGACATTACTCCATAATAATTGACCATGACTGAGGCTAGCCACACGCTGCTTAGATTTTCAAAAAAAACTTTTGTATGAAAGATATGTCTTTCGAATTTCTGTTAGTTGATGGTGTCAAATCGACAATCGATTCCAACCGTAGTGATGAAAAAAGTCAAAGGAGCAAGATGGAATCTTTTCCTCTAACAAACATAATTCTAAGGGGGTTATCCACAAAGCTGCCGAATAACCCAAACAAAGTGAAGTGAGCCGAACGACGTTTGGCTATTCACTCCGGCTCAGTACGATTGATTTCAGCCATACATTGGTTGAAATCAGCTGTACATTGACTGCCTTCGGTCAGCCAAACATGCTCTGCATGTTCGGTTGAGCTGAAGTGCATAGGGACTTCGACTCAGCCGATCCAACATCTGGATCAGCTGAACCCGAAGCTCCGGCAGCTCACTAGTTGCCATTCACCCCTGTTTTCATAGGGGCCGAACACCAGTGAGTGAACAGCCGAATGCCGCCGGTATCTGATGGCATGATTGGGTAGTAAAGAAAGATCTTTGTTCAGAAATCTACTAGTGTATGGCCAGCTAAAGGAAAGTAGAGCAAATGGGAAGGTGGGCAGAGGAGCAGGTCAATGATCCAAGAGAAAGGAAGGCTGAAGATAATCCAGAGGTGAGTCCAGCTGCCACTCCTGATGTACCCATTGACACTGCCCAGTGACACGAGTGACTATAGAGGTGAAAGTTTACACTCATTTGTCAACTGTCAAAAATCCAGCACTCAGCTGATTGGAAATCTGCCCAGCAACTGGGGTAAATCTTCCTACAACAACCACAACAGACAGCTTGGAGCCTGAAAGATAAACGAGAAAAAAACAGCAAAGAGAGACATGTACTTAACAGTCACCACAACCATTAATTTGAATATTTGAGATCACTGCATCCCGGTTCTTTGCTTACATGAGGCTGCGGGTGGGGAATTTCCCACCAGCAGCTGATTGGGTGGCACAGAAAGAGCTTCCTTCTATGTTTGGGATGGGCTCCTTGCAGGTTCGGAGGAGCTTAGGTTTTGTCCAAACCTGAGCTTATCCCTAGTCCGGATCATGAAGAGAAAAAGTGAAATAAAAAAAGTGTTTATGTATACACACTTTATATTGTATATATGCAAAACGTTTTTTTTTCCTCTGCGTGCTTCGCAATGTAGCCTCAAAAGGGGAATACAATTATTCTAAACTAAAATACATACGTTCATTTTGAGCTTTACTATCCTGATTTTTTACAATAAAGTCACACTATAGTGATATTATTGTAATCAGCAGACTGTCTTGCTTATTTTGGCAGTCATTAAATATATGGTGGTGAACAAATTACGTAATTTTTGTGTTAGGAAAAATTACAGGAACATTGTTTTTCCTATTTTGTACTAATTATCCAAAATGAAAACCAAGGAAAATAATATGTATAATATACTGTATATATAAAGTATATGTATCCAAATCTGCAACTAAAGAAAGCGCTATGTGTCCCAAAACAAAAGTATAATATGTTAGTATGATCTAGTGTGCCTTAAAATTGATCTACCTTAAAATTATCATAAATGAAACAAGAGCAATGCCTGCATTTCACCCCCTCCTCTTTTATATTATATTATTTTCTATAGCACTATAGATGGTCTTCAGAATATGAAACTATACTAAAGTATTTTCAAAGTATTTTGTTCTGGATGTATTCAGAGTTCGGTGAGTGGTAATTCCTTCCTTAATGTTTGCACCTCGTCATCATCATGCACATTGCTGCTATCCTGGTCATTCCATTGTGGAGCTGCGTTAGGACCATTCGCCTGCTGAATATTGTGAGATATACCCCTTTGTGGGTTACAAGTTTTATCCACTTTTTATTGATGTAAGTTTTATTGTTTTTTGCGCAAAATACATTTAAAAAAGATTTTATGCTATGTGCGGTATATTTGTTTCTTTATCGGTGAGCTAAAATCCCGGCTACGATCCATTTGTATGAGAAGTGAGGAGGAGACCGTTTTATTGATTCATAGCCATCACTTGTTGGAAGCCATCACTTTGTTGGGGAAAGTAGCGTCCTGTGATCAATGCGATTTGACCATTTGAATCTGGTGAGTAGGGAGCATCGTTTTTCTTCGGATTGGGATTATATGATTGCACATTTTTTCATTACTGTTTGAACTGATCACAAGTCATCTTTGTCCTGTGAGGATTGGATGAAGTTTTGTCATTTATATGGACTTTAGTTATTTATATATTTATTCATTTTATTATTGATCATCCTTCATTTATGTACACATTATTCACATTGTTTGATGATTTATACTGATTCATTTGCATATCTTCAAATATTAATGAGTCACACATTATTTCACATTGTTTAATATTTTTTTGGTGTTGGTTATGTATTTAGATAAAGCACTGAGATCTTGGGAAATGCTGATTTAAGTTTTACTTGCTTAGAAGAGCATTACATCAGAATACAGCATTATACAGCATACAAACCTTCCTGTATATATATCATAGATAAACATGCATAAACATAAAGAATAACAGTGCACTACAGCGCCATCTATAGCTCAAAAGACATATTAAACAAGTAATACAATCATATTTATGCTGTTGCATTTCCAAAAAAAGGACCCTTTTAATAGGTTATCAGAAGGGGGAAACAACTTTTCTACACCCATGGGAGAGCTAGTAAGAAGAAGAGCAGTACATATTTAATAGACACACCGATGTAGAATAGCCTGGTATCCACCAGCATATGGCTAATGGTTTTGAAAAGGGGTGCCCCTTTTTCTAGGGAATAAAATATGAAACACATGTCCATTCCTGAAAGTCAAAACAACAGGCATCAGCAGGATGGAAGGTCTACATGTTAGCTAGCCTCCATTCATAAAGATAGCACTCTGTGTGCCAGGTGTGCTCAGCTAGCTGTTTTTTTTCTGTTTACCAAGAAGAAAAAGACTTAAATGAGGCTGTATGCCTAGTGTGCACGATTTTAAAAGGGGGACCCATTAGGGTTGCCACCTTTTCTTCAAGCGAAACCCGAACACTCTATCGACACGCTGACTTTTTTGGGGAGAATGAGTTGTGGCTTATGAATATGTAAATAGCGCCACCCATTCATATGTAAATATCACAGTTTAGACTATTTTCCGTGGGGGGGCCAGTAGCCCCTATCTTAAGTTTGGTTGCCACTGTCTGCCTGACATCTTGTGCCCGGGTTTCTGCTGCCATGAAACCCGGACACAGCATTCAAAACCCGGACTGTTTGGGTGAATCCTGGACAGGTGGCAACCCTAGGACCCATTCAAATATATGGATGTTCACAGAGCAGGCACTAGCAATACTGAGGAATATTTGCACCCAGGGGAGCTAAAAAGCAGAGACAGTTGTAACTGTCAACATGAGACAAGGAAGCAGCTTGGATAGGGGTTTTATAAGTTATTGTTAGGATGGCTATGGAGGGTTGACTAATGTACTGTTACTAAAAGAGAATGAGGGGAATTTATCAAAACTGGAGCAGACAAAATCTGGGGTAGATTTGCACTGCAACCAATCAGCTTCTCTGTCTCAAATCTCAACTCAACAAACTGAAAAGAGGTGCTGCTTGGTTCCATGGACAACTGCTCCAGATTCTGTCGTCTCCAGTTTTGATAAATTCCCCTCAATGTGTGTAATAAAGTATGTATTTTTATTTTTTTAATGTTACTTGCATCAGTGCCAAGTTAATGTGCAAATGCAATATTTAAAGCATAAATTACCTCTCAAATAGGTCAGGGCTAGTTCACACCAAGCGTGTTCCAGGAGCAGAGCAGAGCAGTTACAGACCGGATCAAAACTGCGTCCAATGTATTCCAATGGCATTTTGGGCTCTAGTTCACACTGCAGCATTCAGTTCCAGAGCATGTAAAAAAATTGCAGCATGCCCTATTTTACCTGCTCTGGAACGCATGGAAACACATCACAAATGCATGCAAATGCACTGGAACGCACTGAACGCCCATTGTAGGCTAACATTTTTGTTTTTACAAAAAAGTCCCGGAACGCATCAAAAATGCGGCAAAACACACTGCACTGCGCGTGCAGAGACTCGTGCAGATCTGGTCTGCATTTGGTGTGAACAAGCCCTCACAGTTTTCCTCCTGATAAGACCTTCCTGTGATTTTCTCTCCAAAAGGCTCGAACTGTCTCTATTTATGCATTCATCTAGGATCAGTATCTACTTCCTGGTCTAAGATACTGGCCCGGAGATGACACAGACAGTTATGTCAATCTTTGCATTTGTGCTGTAACCTTTAGGACAAATAAACTAAGATTGGCGGTTGTCGAGGAATACAAATTGTCGCATAATAACATCTTATTATGTCGTAGCATAAAAAGTTTATTTGGCGCATTGTAGTACATTGTAGAATGTGTAAGTGTCTTGCACTATCATCCTCTAAGTAAACTATTACACACCTCTATTAAACCAAATATTAATAAACTCATTTTTTGAACCATTATTTATTTGGTGTAGATTGTGAGACTTTTTTCTTGATTTTTTTCTACAATTGGTGCACTAGTCACTATTAACTGGTGCATCCACAAAAGCATGTTTCATATACCATGTCACTCCTGAACTTCTGTCGGCAGCTGACTGATGACATCATTCTCTTGTCCAAGGCCTAAACACAGTCACTTGACTGTTTTTTTCTAATAAAGATATAGTTTTGTGATGTTACTGATACAATCTATACTCCACATAAACAATAAAAAACAACCTACTGATCAGAAAGAAGGCATCTCGAGGTACCTTTGACTGTCAGTCACGGCTCCTCGCAGGAATAGCCCCCTCCCCTCTCTGATCCTCCAACGCTGACTGGAGGGATGGATGAGGCGGACACAACCTCTAGAGAGGTAGAGTCAGCTGTCAATCAGGTGGTGGGGTGGATCTGGGGGCCCAAAAAAATGTTTAATATTCAATCAATATTAAAGACGGCCCTGTACCTACGGCATCGGTCGCCAACCTTTCGGACCTCATGGACCACTAAATTCCTAATTGTAAATCCCGCAGACCACTAATATGAATTTTTTAAAATATATATTCTCATATTTTGTGTTTCCTCATATATAAATATGTGTGTGTGTGTATTGTGGGGTATAGCTCAAATTGGGATCACCTTCCCTGGGAAAAAAAGGTAGTCCGGGCAGCAAAGTCCTTCTTTTATCTGACTTGCAGTCAGTTTTTATTTAAATGGTTGCAATAAAACAGAAAAAAATGCTTGCCTTTCAGGCTCTGACTAAACAGGCGGGTTTCCTCTCTACCAGGTGGTGAGCTTATCTCAGCCACCTCACAAGACAAAAGTACTTTCAGCAACCTTTTACTCACACACATCCAACTTGTAGCTCTCAGAAAACTCTCTGAGTCCCAGGCCAGAGCAACCTCATGATTCAGCCTTCCCCTTTTATCTCACCTGGATAATCAATCATTAATCAATTACACAATACAGATGAGAAACAAAAAACCCGAACTGGATTACCCAGACCCTCCTGCAGAGCCCGCACTGTACTGAGAGCTGCACATTCCTTGTGACAGCCGCTGCTTGAGTCAGTGAGAGGCTGCCCTGGAGCCTCCGTGCCACTTCAATGACGGCCCAGCCTGCACGGCATCAGAGGGCCCCGTTGACCACCAACATTTTCTCGCGGACCACTGGTTGGCGACCGCTGGCCTACAGTATCTACTTTTACACGCTCTTAATCCCATGAGCCCTTAGTTTAAAGTAAGTATGCTGCTAGATCATTCCCTTATCCCATAGTTCAGTCAAGAAATGTTGGCGTTATAACTGGGGATTTAGACAAATCTTGTTTACTCTCGCTGCCCTAATATCACCCTAATATATCCAGACATTCACATTGAATTCAATGGACTGGTTCCCATCAGGTGCAGATAACCTTAATTAGACAGTAAAATTGAACAATTTCTGGTACCTACATAGCAGTCCTGTTAAGTGCTTTCATAGACAGTGGACCTTATCTTTATTATGCTCTTTTATCTCCTAATGTTTATAAGGGTTATGCATGAACTCTGAAAATGTTGTATCTTTTTCCATTGTTAATCATTGGTAATGATCTTATATGTCATGAAACTGAACAGTACTAGAACAGATGGGCAAAAAAATATTTAAATCTGAAAGCCTGGACATTGTCCATATGCCTGTTAAGCTTATTATGTACCCTTTCTGTTTATTTTAAGATTGAATAACTAACTAAATATTTCATAGAATATGCAAGTAAAGAATTCATTAGTATTTATTCCTTCTTTTAATTCTTAATTTGAAATAAAACAAACAAAAAATAAGGAGAATACCTTATATTAAATAATTAAAGTAAATTACTCTTTTACCATACAACTGATATAATACAACCAAACTGTTGCCACCTCAGAGACATGATTAGGGTAGTTCAGAGGTCCCCTTTAACTGCTTACGCCCCCTTTACCACCAACCCCCCAAATCCTCATCTTAAAGGAGAACTATGGCTTTTCCTCATAGTTCTCCTAAGGGTCACGGGAGGACATAAACTAGGGTCCTCCCGTGACCCAAAGCTCAGTTTATCGCGAGCTACAACTCGCAGTATACTGAGACGGCTGCAGCCGGGACAGATCCCGACATTACTGTCGAGATCCACCCAGCTGCGTGATTGACAGCTGGCTCTGCCTATCCAGAGGCAGAGCCAGCTGTACCCGCCCCCTCCCCCGTCCATTCCGCCAGTCAGTGCTGGAGGATCAGGGAGGGAAGGAATCCCTGCAGAGAGCCATGAGTGACAGTCACAGGGAGATGATCGAGAAGTGAGCGAGTGACGGTATGTGTTCGCTCACTTCCCGATCTATTGAGCCGACGTATGACAGTTTCATTGTTCTCTAGTTGTTCTCTGTTCTCTTTCATTGTTCACCAGTTCTCCTTTAACTGAATAATAGCACTACAATGTGAGTTCGAGTTCAAATGGCCACAGCAGCCTATTACGAAAACCAGTATGAATAACATTTTATAAATAACAAAAACAGCAACAAATAACTAGAACATATATAAATCTCAGGTTTCAGGTCCTTGAAGGCACTATTAGCCATAAAACAAACCTGCATCTCTGGCCAGATTTAGTACCTGAATGCCCCCAGCTGCCATACACCGCCTCAAAATTGTAACAGGAATACATAATAGAGTTGTTTTGGATAATACAATCAAAGCTTACTCAAAAAAATCCCTTTTATGTAGTGTTGCCTTCTGTTTGCCCATCACTTTCAACAACTTCCTGGTTTCCCAGTGTGCTTTGTGTCTCTTTCCCTGCTGCTTGATGTGATTCAATATCCATTTCTCAAGACTACATAGCCCATCATGCATTGCTTCCAGCAAGCAATGGTGATGTTACATTGTGGTGATTTGTAAATCAGACAGCAGGCTTAGTTAGAGTGGTGACATAAGGAAGTGCACATTCACAGAGCTGAGTGAAATTGTGTCAGTGCATTGAGGAAATACATGCTATGGGCGTCTTCAATAAGTATGTGTACAAACCTCTAGATCGATATTGTTATTAGGATTGGGATAGAACTTAAGGGAATTTAATATAGAAATACCGTATTTGCCGGCGTATAAGACGGGTTTTGAGACCTTAAAACATCCCCCGAAAATCGGGGGTCATCTTATACGCAGGGTACATACGGAAGGATACGTTATACTGTATGTAGCCGATGCAGCGCGCTGAGCCAATCACGGCAGGCTTTGTATTAATAAATACAAAGCCTGTATTCATTAATACAAAGCCTGCCATGATTGACTCAGCGGAAGCATTTAAACATTATTTTGGGCTATACTCGTCTTATACGATGAGTATAGCCCAAAACCTATATTATAACACAAAAAGTAGGGGGTCATCTTATACGTCGAGTCGTCTTATACGCCAGCAAACACGGTACTTTACATATTTATTTATAGGTTTTCACCATAGATACCCTTTAACCCTGTCTGTACTGTGCTGGCAGATCTTTTTATTAGTTGTAAACTAGATTTGAACACTGTCTGTCCTAATAAATGGTTCGAGATCAAGAAGCATTCTATGCCAATGGGAGGAAGCTCAGAGTGTCCCTAGTCTTTCTATGGGGACAGACAGAGTTTCTTGCCAGTTTGAAATTGTAGAGAGAAGCTTGCAGTCTGCGCAATGGCCTGCTCAACAGAGATATCAAAAATGGTAAGTTTTTTTTATTATAATTTTTTGGTATGCTGTGTGAATGGGAACACATAACAAACATATAGTAGGGTTTTCTCAAATTTCACTCCAAAAAATTTACACTTTAAGGTCTTAGGAAATAGACTTTAGTGAATAGGACTCTTCACATAGTTACATAGTATTTGAGGTTGAATAAAGACACATGTCCATCAAGTCCAACCTATTGTGTGTGTGTGTGTGTGTGTGTGTGTAAAGATCCCCGAGTCATCTCGTTTTTAGGAGTACTTGTACCCCTGTATATTACCGTTTCTCAGGAAATCGTCCAAAAGCTTCTTGAACGATTCCACACTATTAGCTGAAATCACTGCTTGTGGCAACGAGTTCCAGACCCTAACCGTGCGAACTGAGAAGAACCCCCTCCGCCCCTTGTGTTTGAATTTTTTTTCTACCAGTTTCAGGTGGTGGCTTCTAGTCTTTGTTACGGAATTAATCGTAAAGAGTTTGTTGCTAATGTTGCTATGACTATGGAACATTTTGTACATGAAAATCATGTCCCCCCTTAATCTCCTTAGTTCCAACGTAAACATGTTTAAATTTAGTAACCGTGTCTCATTACAAAATCCTAATACCTGCAGATGTATTTTATTTGTAATTTTGAAGATTGTATTGAGTTTCACAGTATGTCTACCTACCCTTATGGTCATTTCCGGTACTGAGCCTTACAGTATATATAAAAATGTAATGTATGAAAGAACAGTCTGTACTATTCATTTATCAATTTTTTTTCTAACCCACACTAAAAAAGGGAAAGGGAGAATTGACGTGATATGGCAAAGCCAAGCAGTCATGGCCACAGAGATCTTAACACAAACTTAATCCCTAAACTCTCTGTTTCTGGGCTCATCTGCATTCTGAATGCTGCGTCCATGACATTATAAATTTTAAAGTTATTTTTCAGACACATTGGCACAGGCATTATAGCTGCAAATTGGAACATCTTCAGAATCTAAGAAAACAACGATGATTTCTGACAGCTTACTACTGCAAGGAACAATTGCAGAGGCAGAGGGTATGGGGTTAGAGAGGACTACATAGTGAAAAAGAAGAAAAGTGTTACTGGCGCTGTATCTTAAATTAACACAAACGTCTCTGGCTCTGAATTTGAAAAACCAGTACCATTGAAACGCTTCTAAGAGTGTCCATAGGCATTAGAGGATTATGGTCTGATCGAACTGATTACAGATGGATTGCAGTGTCTATGGGAACGTTAAGATGTTAGTAACACCATTGCTTTATCGATCTTAAAAGGAACAATAAATCAGGCAGATTAGATTTTCTTGGCTGATTGATAATCTTTTTCTGTGATTAGGCTAACACCATTGATGTGTGTTCAGAGCCTAAACATGCATGCTTGGACAATACATTCCGGTATTTGGGATGTGAATAAACAATTTAACCAATTTCTGTGAATATGGCTAGCCTAAAAAAAAAGAAACATTCAGGGCAAAGTGACTGGTTCCCTTTAAAGCTCTCCCCTGATCCAGTTATTCTGACCTTTACAATGCCATTCCTGCAGTGACGGTCACTGCAAAATACCCAGTATGTAAGACATGTGAACTCCTTTCTTGATGCAGTGCTTAGGCCAATGGCTAGGTCAGAAACCTGTCACATTATGGAAGGGGTGACCGCATGGCTCACTATAAGCTCCAACAACAGTACAACTGGAATCAGGAGGTGGCATTAAACAAACCCTGAATGGGAAAGGTGACAGGGTCTCTTTAGAGCTGAACTCATGCAAATAGTGAAACACACAAGTGCAACACATATCCTGCATGTGAACTCTTTTATCTGCCGAAGCATTTGTAAGGGAATTGTAAAGTCTGTTCAGTCTTGTGAAGCAGGCACCTCTGTCAGGTTTTGGAACTTCCTGCAGACTACGCTGCAGTTAAGTAATATATCCTTGTCAAGGACTAGCGATGGGGAAATGAAAGACAACAGCACATTGGCCATGTTTGTAAGCTTCCTGTAAGTATGTCTACAGAGTTAGAAACACTTTGCAATGTAATACATTTCTGATACCGAGAGTGTTGACTCACCTTACACAAGCCTGGGTGCTGATGTGCAGAGGATTGCAGGAGGGTAATTTTAAGGCCAAATCAAGTGTTGGGTATGTACAAACACATTTATAGTAGGCCCCAATTGGATCAATAAGCATGTACAATGCTTTTTTGGTGGCATGGTCCTTTATAACAATCTGAGGGGAATTTATCAAAACTGGAGCATGCAAAAACTGCAGCAGCTGTGCATGGCAACCAATCAGCTTCTCTTTCATTTTCAAATCTTAACTGAACAAACTGAAGAGAGAAGCTGATTGGTTGCCATGCACATCTGCTCCAAGTTTTGTCTGCTCCAGTTTTGATACATTTCCCCCTCTGTGTCCAATTCATAAAAGTTGTATGCGACAGATTCAGGTAGACACTGCAATCCATCTGTAAATCGTTTCGATTAGGCGATGATCCTCTAATGCCTATGGACACTCTCATTGGTACTGGTTTTTAAAATTCAGAGTCAGTGGCTTTTGTGTTAATTTAAGATACAGTGCCAGTAGCCCTTTTCTTCTTTTTCACTATGTAGTCTTCCCTGACCCCGTACCCTCTGCCTCTGCATTTGTTCCTTGCAGTAGTAAGCTGTCAGAAATCATTGTTGTTTTCTTAGATTCTGAAGATGTTCCAAATTGCAGCTATAATGCCTGTGCCAATGTGTCTGAAAAATATCTTTATTATTGCCACTTTGAGAACCTGTCATTATGACTGGGATAGATTCAAAAGAATTACCTCCAGTTTACAGATTAGGGAACTGGTGGTAATTAAGACCAACTCTGACTTACAGAGCAAGAGTGGGGCATGCATCTGCTGGGACGTTGTCATGAATGGGACAGCTTCCCACTCATGGGGCATTGGTTGCTAGGACACCGGCATAATCCTGGCAACCAATTACATATCCCTGGCCTCATTCAGCTATGTGCTGGGAGATTCCCCAGCTGGCAGCTGTATGTAAACAAGAGGAACAGACATGCTGGGTGACATCATCACAAATATGGCCATAGTTGGGTGGTAATATCAGCCAGCATCCTCTGCCTGTTTGTTTACATTCAGTTGGGACAGAGGATGAGTACTAAGCTGTTGGCTGCATAGTCTACAGCCTTTTAGTAACCAATGATGCTGACAACCTGATAGTGATCTCTGATAGACCAGTTGCCTATCAGGCCTGCCTCCTTTGTGATTAACAGCATGCAGTGGGTGGATTCCATATCCAATAAACAGCCTGCTATTGGCTATGGAATCTGCCCACTGCCTAGTGTCAATCAGTAGCAGAATGGACCTGATGGGGAATTAGCGCTCAGTATCAGTGTCACTGGTTGTTAAGGACACTATTAGCTGTGTGGAAGCACAAGAGAGAAACAATAATTTTTACATTTAAAAAAATTGAAAGGGACCGCATATACACTCTATTTAAAAGAAAAAAACTTTAAGCTATACATACATTCATTTTAAAGTTTGCATACAATGGCCAGCCTGCTCTGGGGTAGGGCAATATTTATTCCCACAGATTTTCCAAGAATCCTTTAAAATCCAGTGCATGCAACGGGCCTGACCATGAAGACCAATGGTATCTGTCTGAACTGTAAAATTTAGATAGACAGAGAGGGCTATCATCTTCTATGGCCAGAACTAATGCATGCACAAGATTTAAGAAAACAGTGGAAACAGTGCAGAAAAAAACTCAGTGTTGGCTCTGGGAATAATAGGCAGTGCAGATTTAAATATCTGGAAATCTGTGGTGTACAGTGTAGTTCCACTAACCGTTCTTTAGGAGGGTACAGATAATCCTGTACTTTCAGTTTTTGTTTATATGAACTTCACAAATTGAACATTCTTTGCTCCTTTAGTAAATCAGCCACAATGTATTTAAAATAGCATAACTATCCATCCTTAATGTGGACTTGAAGTTCCTCTCCAAAATTCTGGCGGATAGAATAAAGGCTTTCCTGCCAACTATAATACACCCTGACCAGGATGGTTTCATAATGGGAAGATAAGCTAGAGATTATTATTTTATACAGGATTTATATGGCTCCAACAATTTACGCAGCGCTTCACAAAATGTAGGAGACAGTACTGTTACAATACAATTTACAATACAATACAATTTCTGTATAATAGGGTTAGGTGTGTCCTCTCTGTGCTGAATGGGGTGAGGGCGGACCGGTCACCTTTTGCATATTTGGTGGGAATGTCCTCTTCTGCAACATTTTTGGCAGGATGTTCGGTCTCAAATTAAGCTTGTCACAGATATTAACCTACCTAATGATCCTGCTTACTTTTTGTTCCACCTTCCCACGACATCTGCAAGATATTATAAGTGACTTGCCCCACCTACTAGATGCAGCCAGGAGACTAATCCCCAAACATTGGAAGCAATCTAGGTTCCCTGCTAGATTGGAATGGATCGCGCAAGTGACTATTATACAGGAAGCTGAGGAATGGGTTGCTATGTGTCATGACTGATCAGACCATTTGCACTTCGAATGGGCTGCATGGCTGCACTACGTTTCTCAGTTGTCCACTGACCCAAATACCTGACCTGATTCCATACCTACTGCTCAACATGATTGTGTAGGATAGTGTTTCTCCTTCTATGTCCTGGAGCTAAAGAGCTACAGCGAAGTCCAGGTACCTATATATGTCACTTTTATGTGCTGCCATATGCATCATTTCTATATACAAACTTGAGCCTGCTGGTTTTGTGTGGGTCGTTTACCCACTTGTATTTCTATGTTAGACCTGATTGCTTTTAAAACCTTAATCGGGGGACTGATTCCACCTTTCGTGGATGTCAAACTGTGGTCTTTATCTGTCCCCTCCTTTTTTATATATATGGTGAAAAATACTATAAATAAAGATTATATAGATGTATATGTATATATCTATAGCATAACTGATAACTGAGAAAGCTTGGTGTGTAGTGTATAGTTTGAATGACCTTGGGACCTTGGTTTACCTTCCCGTTTGGAAAACTATAAAAAAAAATTGGATTTTCTTTAAACAGTGATTTAGTAATGAGAACATGAGATAAACTCAAAAAGACCAGGAATGTTTTGAACAACTTGAGCTGTGTCCCCAAAACGACAATGTACTATTTATTTTATTGTACTATTTTATTGTACTATATATACAAGATGAACACTGTTCTGGCAGTATAAGAATTATTTTACAAGAAAGACATACTATTTTGGAAAGGTACAAGAAGGTACATCGGAAAATTTACTTTTCATTTCCATTTTCTTTTCAATTCAAACAGTGAATGAGTAAAGAGATTCAGCCAAGCAGACTTGGAAAATACTAATTGTGTCAGCAAAAAATACTGAAATGCCTTCCAAAATACAGTGATTGTGTAGGAAATATGGCTCACTTTATGTACAAAATGAAGCAATTGCTGACTTAAAAATATTTTTTTTCTTTGAGCAAAAAAATGAGTCTTGATACTTTCAGGTGGCAAAATAACAAAATGTTTTGAAGGGTACCCAGGGTTTTTATAAGGCAGTACGAGAAAAGAGATGTTTGTTCTTACTCTCAGTTTTATCTCTTAGATACCCTAATACTCTAGATCTTCTTGTCACCTACCAGCCTGTGATGGTCTCCACATAGAATTTAAAGTACACTGTGAAGTTTAAAAGAAGTTGGAAGAATGTGAGAATGATGATGGATTAAATAACAGATGAAAAGAAACCTAATACAAACTCCCTCCCCTACCATGTAGTGGAGCGAGGCAGTGTTGTATTGCAGTGTGTTGGTGCTAACTAAGGAGCAGCAAGAACACTATTACTACTATTACACCACTACACTTGCTACTATTTCTAGCACGGCGCACTCAAATAAATCTGTAATGTTTTGGGACAAAATCCCTAAAACCAGCTTGTGGGTTGAAAACTATAATTAATGTCTCATAAAAAAAGGAGAGTAATTATCTTCCAAGTGATCAAATTTGGTTCTGGAGGCAAACAAGGTGCACTAATACATTGCTTTGGTATTCACAACCTCTTAGCCAGGGTTTCTAGATTTGTTGAATTAAATCACATGGTACACAATCAAAAAGTTCAACATACACCCAATTACCAAGTAAAAGATAGAGCTGTATTAGAAGATAAGAGTAGGGGTTGTTTGGCTCTGGACTGTATTTATCACTAAAATGGTATACAAGAATGCATGCACGCAACAACAGATTTCAGAAACAGGTGAAAAAGGGAACACAGAAAGAAGCCTAACATAACAGAATGAAGCTACTATCTAGACTAGTGTCCCCCTTTAGATCCCAGGCAAGGTAAGTTTTCTAGCAATCACCCCACTTAATGTTGAAACTTTCTGTAGGTGTGGAATACATACTCTAAGGGGTCTATTCACTAAGCTGCCGAAGGATATAGCCGTAGCTTCGGCTGATCCTCCGGCTAGCTTCAGCCCCAGGACACATTCGATTCAGTAGAACCGAAGGGGTGCTGTATGGGCTATTCACTATAGCCCGTACAGCTCCCGAAGGCATATGCTTCGGCTTGACTGAGCCGAGGTGAAAGCCGAAGCTGGCCGAGCACCTGCTTCTGACAGCTGGGCGGAGCCAGCCGTGTTGTTACGGCTGGCTCCGGACACTTGCAGAGAGATCTGCGACCATGGTTACCAGCTAACCAGGAACACTGATCTCCAGACAGCCTAACTCTCCCGGGCGCTCCGGGAGTCTCCCGCTCCCGGCCGCCCAGGAGAGAAACACTGCTTTTTATTTTATTTTTTATTCTGACATCGAGCCGTGTCAGAATAAAAAAAAAATGTTCACCATAGGAATGCATTGCTAGATTCCTACTGGCTATTTCAATTTGCAATAGCCAATAGCAAAATAGCTATTGTACCCGCCCACTGCTGCAGTTCTCCATCAGGTCCCCACTAGTGATTGACAGCAGCAGAGGGCGGGTACAATAGCTATTTTGCTATTGGCTATTGCAAATTGAAATAGCCAATAGGAATCTAACAATGCATACCTATGGCGAAAATGTTTTTTTTTTGACGGCAGCAGAACCACCAACCAATAGAAAACAGTTGGGCGTAGCTAGCTGTCACTGCTAGCTCTGCACAATCATTTTCTATTTTTTTTTTCTACTTTTTTCACAATTTTTCTGTTCGGCTCGGTCCCACCAAGTAGAACAGCTGTTCGGCATCTATGAGAATAGACCAAACAGCAGCGAGTAGCCTGCCAGAGGTTCGGCTTAGCCAATCCAGATGTTGGATCTGCTGAGTCAAACTCCTTCTGCAATTCAGGTCGGCCGAACATGCTGAGCTACCCGATGTACGGCTGATTTCAGCCGATATACGGCTGAAACCAGCCGATATACGCCTGAAATCAGTCGTAGCAGCCTGAAGTGAATAGCCGAACAGCGTTCGGCTCACTTTGCTTTAGGTCAGTCATTCACTCGGCTGCCTAGGGCAGCTTAGTGAATAGTACGGCAGCTTAGTGAATAGACCCCTGAGCCTTTGGTTCTCAACTGGTGGGTCGCGACCCCATTTTCAGTGGTAAGTATAGGAACGTCACCAGCACACCAGCACGACAGAGACTCAGATATCAGTGAAAATCCATTTATTGATGTCAGTCAATACTCAAAGTGTCATCAAGCGCTTTCATGGCCGCGTAGGGTCCCCTTCATCAGGCTCAGAGTATACATACTTGTGATCAAGAAACACCACCTATATATATATACACACAGAATATAATCATATAACCCCACCCCTCTGCGTTCGTTTAAGTGACGTCATGTTCCCGCCAAGTACACTCAAGAAGTAAATACAGGAGATACAACAACTACAACAGAGACAGTGCAGGGATCATAGTACAAAAATAGAGATCAGAACATGTGTTTCATGTACTAAACATTAGAGCAATCATATCGTCCATGGGCCGCCAGAGCGGCCAAAACAACGAGCGACCGTGGTTGTCATAGAGACCAGGACTCTCCTCCAAAGGGAGAGAGCCGTCCAGCATCTGTATAATGCAGTAGAAGGGCCGTGGTACAGCGCATACACCGTAGGTCATTGGTGATTGGTCAGACCTTCTGACAGGTACAGTCTCCTCTAAATACAGTGTGAGTAAATCGCCAGTCTTAGTTTGATCGTCATGCATGTATTAGGCGATCGTGAGCCTGTTCCATGGCAAAAGAACATGGTATATCTGTATGAGTCCCAAACAGCCATCATGGAGTTTATTGCTCTAATATTTGATAAGGAGAAAAGGAAAAAGGGGAAACGCCGTTTTCAGTGGGTCGCCGCGTGCCTTCCACTGTGTTAGATTAAAATGTTAGGCTAGACTAGGCATGTCAAACTCATTTGAAACAGTAGGCCAAATTGAACAGAATACACTTTCAGTGCGAAGTCTTATGTTTACTGTGGGCCACAAATACTGCCTAGGGTCTAACAATAGTGGGTAGTAACTGGAGTGTGAAAAGGTAAACACCCCTGACAACATTACATCCATCTACTGCACGTTACATTTAGCAGAAATTAAAGTACATGCCAACAAAATTTCTTAAATCTAATTCATGCTTTAACATGTTAATAAAATCTAATATAAGCTTAAACATGTTATTGTAAACTCCAAAGTCATTTTTGAAGTTTTCATAAAAATATTACCTGGTAATCCCTCCTTGGAGGTCCTTGCTAGCTCAGGCACTTCTTACTATTGAGTGGCAATGCTCTGCCATTCCCCCAATAGTGCTCCTGTATAGCCATCATGTCACATGGGCTTCCGATGGAGACTATCAGTTTCAACACACTATGAGAAATGCTATGCAGTAATTTTTGGAGTGTGTGCATGTAGACAAGAAGTGAATGCAAACAGGCTATGGAAGATCAGCAACACAGAGGTGCAACAATGATTGCAGAGAAGGTGAGAACAAGTATTTTATTTAAAATTCATGACACATGTTTATGAGACACGGCGCATTAACAAACTAAATGTCATTCGGTTAGGGTTTATATCTACTTTAAGTATCCTTTTGTATACACTAAATGTTTTCTACAACAAAGCCCCTACAATAACTTGTGGCAACAACAATATCAGTGAGCTTCCCTAGTAGTAGGCATCCTTGCATTAAGTAAAAAATGGCTATGAACAATTTACACACATTGATTGCTAATTAAATTTGGCATTCTGTAGCTGTAGCTATGTCTTGCTCTTATTTTTAGGACAAATATGTATAAGTCTACATTAGGTACACTTCTGCTATCTAACTTGCCATCCTTTAGTTCATTTTTGCTGTGGTTCAAACGATTTGTAGTGTCATAGTTGTATAGCTGAATGTTTTCCACTGACTCAGACATAGGAGTTGTGGCAGCATGTTTACTGTTACAAAATGACTGTAACAAAATTGCAAAGGTGAAAATTGCAAGACAACTCAAAGGCCTTTTTTTTAGAATTTTTGTCTCTCACATTCTCATTCCATTGTCAAGCCTTAGTGCTTCTCAGAATACACACAAATCTTTTACGCTTGACAGTTATATCAATGGCTCCCAAGGCTGCAAGGATACCTGGCACAGTATCCACAGAGAGTTCCAATCTTACGTGTTCCACTTGATGAATTAAGTATGTGTAGCTGGACCTCCAACAAGTCTATAATGTTTACTGTAATATTAAGCCCGCATGGTATCCTGAAAAGGTAACAAAAGAGCCGATAAATGTATCCTTTCCTGATCACAATAGTCATTCAACTTCTCTTCAATGCCATGCAATTACCCTTGGTAACCGGTAAAACCTGAAAAAGGTTAGTGGTGTCATAAGCATGCCGCAAAGTGAAGAATTATGAAGTAGCAGAAGGGAAGGTAATTAAATATAGATGACAAAAATAAAGACTCTAAAGCAAATATTTCAAAGGTAGGAAAGTGAAAAAGGTGAACTTAAACTTTAAGTGACAGTTCACTCTGCAGCCAAGATTTAGGTTTTCTTGTTGAAGTCTTGCAAGGGGAATAAAGATTCCTTGAGGACACCATAAAATAAACTGGAACTGCAATTATGCCATGTGTGCACAGGCGTATCAAGGAAAGAGCAGCAAAATAAGAGCAGGTCTGAGAATTGCAGGTGTGAGGGAATTTAATGTCTGTCGTTGGCTTTGGTTGGCTGTATCACATGAAATAAGATTTCCCTGCGGCCTCACACCACTATTTCAGGTTTATCAGTTGAATTAATTAGGGAAATTAGGACACACAAGGTGCAACCCAGAGGGGGAACCTTCATTGCAAATGTGAACTACAGCATTTTATGTGCCTCCTGGGGGATTTGGCAGGCAGCTAGGTTTCTCCTGTGCATGAGGATAACAGAGAACCAATCCGAATATGTAAATATCGTTAAAGAGAAGCACAATATCGCAGCATTCTAATCAGCTATTTAGATTGCTTATTGTGGCATTTATATTTAAATACAGAATTGCATATGAGATGTGAATATCACTTTCATCATATAGTATTACTTTTGCAACTTTAATCAAATGTTTTTGGTCTTTGGTTTTTAAAATATATTTGTTATTTGCATATCGCTGTGCCTTAGTTTATTAGCTCTCAAATAGTTTCAGTTTATTCCCTAGACAAGACCATGAAAAATAAGCCTTATTATAACAAGCTAAACAAGTGTTTTCATTGCAGCTAAATCCAGTAACAACAAATACAATTCTGTGAAGTTTTTTTTTTTTTACAAAACATACAAAAGGATCTTTTTGTGCATAATATAATAATAGATAAGTGTTTTATTTGTGGCATTTACCTGGGTGCATATCAGACTGTTTTCTATAATATTTAGCCAATGGTCTAATTAGTTAGCAGAGAGAGTCGTTACATCCACAGCATGTCATCGTGACCTGTCATCAAAGTCACATATGATTGTAAAATGTGACAGTTTACAGAGAGTATGAACAAGTGCTTAATGTGATTGTATCACCTGCTGGCTTGCAGTTTAAAAGGCTGTGGCCAAATGACCTATCAAGTGGGGATGAGATTTGGGTTCAGGGGTCGACCATGGGTGAACTGAATGGCTAGATTTGGCCAGTTCAGATGTCTGCCTGAACTTCCGACTGCTGCAGCCAGAATTGATTTACTCAGTGGCAGTATCATTGCCATCACTAATTGACAGCTTCTGTCCCGTTTGTTTCCCATTGTTAGGTCAGGTTCACACATGTGCAATCTGTGACTGCGAGGCAATCGTGCATGATACCGCGCGGATTGCCGTGCGGTCACAGAGTTGCCCACCACCGCCGATTGCGCTGGTGGTGCCATTATTTTCCAATGGCACCCCAGTCGCGCCGGGTGGATCGCTCAGTTTCCTGCCGTGATTCCGCCTGTGCAATCGAACACGATCACGGCTAAAACAGCCGCAGGTTGCATTTGCAAAAAAAGGTACATGTACCTTTTTTCTGCAAATTCCGCTCGAATGTAACCCCATTGAAATCAATGGGGCCGCGCAGCAACCTCTGTGTGCAACTGCACACAATCGCACGGTCCCAGATCGCCCATGTCTACACAAGCCCTAAATAAGCTGGTAGATATTCCAGGTGATGTCATTGACCAAATATAGTCATATCCATATTTCAGTTCTCTCATCCCTATTCTCAGCAATTATGTAAATATTTGATGACAGGGTTTTTTTTATGTTACAGTGCATCAGTCATTTTAAGGAAATGCTTATTTAAATAGTGAAACTTTTGGGACAATTGTTATTTATTTATTTAATTATTAGGAATGGTGAAGGATTAGATGATCAAGTGATGTAATGTGTAGTGCAGAGTCGGTGACATCATGCTGGGAGGTACCTCGATGGTGGATTACTACAGTACTATATACTCCAGTGAACCCTATACAGGAAGGACTATTGGTTGTATATACATTCTTGATGTTTGTGCATAGGACAAGGTGCACTATAAAGTGTAAATGCTTTAAATCTTGTTTTAAGAAAAACTATTTTACATGGTTTACACTATGTACATACTTTTCTCTTGAGCCATCTTGCATGCAACGTTGTTCTGTGGACATTCCCCATAATATAAGCATGTTTTACTGTATCTATTCAGATCCATCTGATTCAGGTCCATCTGGAAAGGTGAGCAGTATGTCAGTTGAGGGCGGAGATCTTTGAGGCGCAGTGGAGGTGGTTTGAAGATTGGAAAAGGAGAAGTGTCACAGAATGGATTAATTTCAGGGAAATGGATGCATGGAATGATGAACAAGTCTAGATCCTATTTTAAAAAAGACAATTTTTTTGTTTGTGGGAATTTATGTTGACCAATTTATACGTACATTTATTGATTGTGCACATTTGATCACTGGTTTGTTTTGGGTGATAGTATTCTACTCATATTTTTATGAGTAGGATGTTCTTATCTGTAAACAACCTTTTGCACTGATAATGGTTATGTAATTTTTATAGAGCGCTACACTATACTTTTTCATTATTCCTTCACTGAGCAACATTTCAGTAATACACACAACCCGATGAGAAACCTGTTGTTACAGACATAGAGATAGCGGGTATAACAGTGTGTATTACAAAAGATTGTTAGGTAGACACCCCTATAAACATAGTTGGTGCTGAGGTATAAATATATTTAAGGGGTGTAGGATACAGGACCATCTGAGCCTTAGTGTGGGAGGCATAAAGTATTACAAAGTGAAAAAAGGTATGCAAAAATAAATTTAGAATGTACAAGGAAGTGAAGACAAAAGAGAAAAGGGGAAAAAAAAGGCAAAGAAGAAAAAAGTAAAGAAGGGAGGGTGAAAGGCAGGGTGAAGCAGGGGGAGGGGAATCCTGGGGGGAGCAGCACTCAAAGTGATCAGATTCCTAGTAAAGAGCTGTCAAAATATGTAGGTTGGGAATAGGATATCCAGGGTTGCCATATGATGAGCAATTTAGAGTGGGTGTCAGCTAAGGTACCAGTCAATTTTTTGTTAATCATTATTCTGGTGAGGCTGTCTTTAATAGTTTCAAATTCTTGTGGGTATTGCCCAAGCTTTGGCAAATGTTAATTTGGTAGCAGTGAACATATGGGAGGTGAGTGCACGTTCAGTATGATATAGAGTAGGGAATTTTGTAGGAAATCAATAGAGTAGAATATTGAGTAGTGCTCCATGTGGGTTCTTATGGACGTTTGTAAAAAGTAATGTGTGAATGAGTTTATAAACTCAGATCCAAAGCCTATTCATGACTGGGCAAGTCCACCAGATGTATGTAATTGTGTCTGGGAGGGAACATTCCTGAAAACCCTATGTCAGTTTTTTTATTTGCAGTCTTTGCCACTATTAAGGAACTGAATTTACTGTTCTCCCTCTCTGGGATATATTGTCAGTATATTATTTTGAAAATTCTACTTGGGGCTGGGGCCACAGGATATAACCCTTTCCCGCATTGTCCACAGCAACAAAGAAAAAAAATGTTTTTAGGCTATGTTTTAGGCCATTGTAGGTTTTAGGTCATTGTAGCAGAAGCACTAAAAGTAGGCCTGAACCCAAAAAGTGAAGATTTATGCTAAATAATAGGGAACATCTAGACATAATAATTATCCCTAAGCATATCCTGAAAATGTGCCTTTGTCTTGAAGTCCATCTGAAATTAGCATAGCTCTTTTTGGCACGTGCTTGTGCCTAGACACTGCTTTGCTTTCAGCCTCTTAGCCATATGTCTACATAGTGCAATGGCTGTGACTGCTAGTCTTATGAGATTTGAAGTAAGATTCAGTGATGTCTTTGCTGTGCTACTTGCTGGAGATTAAGCTGTACCTGAAGACCTGTACCCGCATGCTTGTGCTTGCTTCTACAAAATTCATTCTGTGGATATGTGTTCCTCCACCTCTTCTGCTGCTTCTTGAATATTTCCCCACCATCCAGACCACTAGTAATCAGGGAAACAGTCCTGTTATAAGAAAGCAAAGGCCTTCCTGTACATACACACACACACACACACACACACACACAGACACACACACACACACACTTTAAGACCCATGGTGCTCTCTTGCACAATCTAGAAAATCCCAGAAATATTTATTTCTGGAAAAGTTTAGTTTTTATCCTTACAAGATCACATATTTTATAGTAGCACATTCCTATCCTTTCTTCAACTTTCAGAGTGGTATAAAATTCTCAACTATATTTTGTTATTACAACTGCTCTGTGCCTAGCACAATTGGCAGTATACCAATAGACTTCTTACAGCCCTGATATTTAAAATGCAATGTCGCCAAAGATCTTATACTGCTTTACATATCACTTTGCTCAATTCTAGGCTAGCTCTAAATCACTTGCCAATAAATATCATGCCTTTAGTCCTTCAAGTGACAGTAAAGATCAGGTAGACACTGCCCAGCATCCAACATACAACAAAAATAGTTATATAAAATCAGTCCTATAATATTGATTTCTGGCAGTTCATAACCTTTTCTCCTTATTTGAGATACCAGATCCTTTACATGCAAACGAGTGTCTATAGGACATACAATATTTAGTACAGCAGATGCCCTATTAAATTATTTTTAAAAACAAAATAAATACATTTTTGTGGCCCACAAACCTATCATTTTAACCCCTTCATGACTGAGCTTGTTTAAATGACTGACATACTTTTAAAATTTTTGCTCTGTGATTCTTCCATGGCAGTAATATACTTTCATACTAAGTGTACCCACATATATTATATATTGTTTTTTAGAGGACAGGTAGGTCTATACAATTATATCAAACATGTGTACCTAACGCCTCACTTAGTTTGAATAAAATATTTAAAAAAAATGAGGAAAAAACGTAAAAAAACACTTTTTTCACAAGTTTTGATTATTATTAGTTTTTTTTTGAAATTTGTATAATAATTATAGTATAAAATAAATATTTATATATAATTTTTATTTTCTTAATTTTTTTTTACACTTCTTTCTGTCAGTTTATATCAAGCAGTCACTATGACTGCTTGATAAATTAACTTTTTTACTTTTTAGGTTATTATTAGGCTATCTCCAAACTTAGGAACAGCTAATAATAACCTTAGAGACTGATCCTGACAGCATGTCAGAATCAGAACTCACTAAAGGTTTCTGATCATGCCCAGACAATCAGAAGTGATACATTTCAGGCACAGAGATACATTGTAACATTGTGCCTGAAATGTATCACACAGCTTCATAAACATTGGGCCAGTCTATCGAGCTGTCAAAACAAATAGCAGAAAGATGACTCACTCTGCTACCTCTCTGCTATCTTCAACTGTCAAATACCGGATCGCTATTTAGCGATCTGGTATTTGTATTTAACGGCTTCATTCTTTCATTAATCAAAGAAAGAAGCTTTTATATTCAAACAAAACCGGAATAATATCTACCTAGATCACTGCCCCAAGTGCAAACTGGAGGCAGCCTCCTTATTCCACTGTCTATGGGAATGCCCACAGATCCAGTCCTTTTGGGGCAAGGTTGCGAGCTATGTCAACTCGGTGACCGGCCAAAAGATTCGGCCGGAGATCCTTCTGTTCATATTCAACTATTGGGGCACATCCACAAATGCCCCAATCACCTGTGGTCGCTCAGTAAAACAGTGGATAAGCATTTCTTTACTGGTGGCTAGGAAGTGTATTCTAAGAGAGTGGCTATCACCCCTCCCTCCCACGCTAAAAAGACTCCGAGATGACCTGAGGGATCTATTTTATTTAGACAGGCTGGATGCTACTTTAAATTTACAGAACGAGAGAGGGGTAACCAGATTCTACGATAAATGGATGCCGTTTATCACTTTCTCTTTCTCCCCCTCCGAAAGGGAAAGTCTGCTTGCACCCTTTGAGTTCTCTACGTGCCGCCTCCAGGATCAACTATCAACTACAAACTAGATAGTTATGGTTATTTTACTCATCATAAACATAACTTTATGCTCCCACAGCTTGCACCCATATAATGCGGCTGTGCCATTATCCACTACACTGGGATAACCCCGACACACTATCTATACAGGTAACTATGTTTACATGTATAGACTAACACTGGAGACCAGATTCCCCCCTCCCCCCTCTTTCTTTCGGAAACTGGAACGATGCTTGTAAAACCGATTATTATTATAACAATTATATGTCCTTATTACCCTATGATTAGGACCCTAGATGGGAACAGTGCGAATTGGAGCGGTAGTTGAGCTTATTACTTTTGTTAATGTTTGTATTTTGTTTATCTTGTTGATCGACTTTAAAAAGTCAGACACTAAGCGATGTACTCGGTATTCGGGGAAATCTTGCAGTCCTCCCTGCTCACTTTGATTCCTTGTATATCAGGGGCAACCATTAATGGATACCCTTAGGGATGCTTATGCAGTATGACATACTATCTTGAAAACTCTGCCTCAATGTTTCTGTATCATTGCAACATGTCCCTGTTTTACTGCTGTATTTATCTTTTATACTGAAAATAAAAAATGTTTAAAAAAAAAAAAGAAAGAAGCTTTTACAAAAGGTTAACTATTCCATTAATGAATGTCTCAATACTGAGGCATTCATTAATGACTGGTAACCGCTGAGAATCAGCGGTTACCAGCTTTACAGAGCCGCAAATAACTGGTCACGTACAGTGTAGGTGGCCATTCATTTAAGCACTTCGTGGGATGTACAGTGTATGTCTCCCATCACGAAGGGATTAAAGCTCAACTCCAGCCCAAATGTCTATTTTATTTCAGATAAAATGGAGATGGGTTAAAGCCTGTATCATGTATTTATTGCCATCAATTTGCCTAGCGGAGAGCTTTCCCTTCACTTACATAGTTACATAGTATATGAGGTTGAATAAAGACATAAGTCCATCAAATTTTACCTTTGTGTGTCTGTTTGTGCATGTGTGTATATATGAGTCCCTGTGTGGTCTAGTTTTTCATAGTACCTGTACCCCTGTATGTTATGGTCTCTGAGGAAGGTATCTAAATTATTTTTTAATGATTCAATACTCTCTGATACCACTGCTTGTGGAAGAGAGTTCCAAAATGTATCTGCTCTAACTGAAAAGAAGCCCCTATGCCCTTTGTGGTTAAATATTTTTTTCTACCAATTTTAGGTGATGGCCTCTAGTCTTTTTTGGGAGTTTACAGTAAAAAGTTTATTGCTGATGTTGCCATCGCCACTAAAGATGTTGTACATCAAAATCATGTCCTCTCTTAATCGCCTCGAATCCAGTGTGAACAACTTTAAATTTAGCAACCTTGTCTCATAGCTTTGGTCCTCCAGCCCCTTAATTAGTTGTGTTGCCTTTCTCTGGACTCTCTCCAGCTCCAGGACATCCTTTCTGTGGATTGGTGACCAAAATGAAACCGCATACTCAAAATGAGACCAAACCAGTGATCTATAAAGTGGCAACATTTTTGCTCTGTCTCTAAAGTACATTCCATTTTTAATGTATGACAGTACAGTTTGTTTGCCAAAGCCTTTGTGCTATCTGTAGTCCACTATGACCCCCAAATCTTTTTCCATTTCTGACTAGTGGAGCACCCATTAATGTGTATTCTGCTTGCCTGTTTTTAACCCCAGAATGCATTACTTTACATTTTTCAACATTGAACCTCATCTGCCATGTAGTTGTCCACTCCCCTATTTTATCCAGGTTCTCCTGTAATGTTATAATGTCTAAGCTTGTGTCTAAGCATCCTTGTAAGGGAAAATCTATCCAATGAAGTCACAGACAGAAATAAACTCATGGGATACATTTTAATTCTTCCCACTCGATCCAAAATTAAACAAATTTGGCTAAAGTTATGCTTTAAAATAGAAATAATTATATTGTGAAAATGTAGATCTTTCCAGTCAACAAAATCCTACTATAAATCCAAGTCATAAACAGGAATGCCACAAATAATTAGTAAAATTTGCCCTTCACAGTGCCACTGATGCCTAGTGAGTATTGTCTGTAGTTCAAGTCCCACAGAAGGTCTCATCTCTGTAGTCCAACTACTTCTTCATACGAAATGTATTACAGCTGCTTGTTTGATACAGTATGTCAGATATGGTGTTCAAAATGTGGTCATCTTTCATAATCCAGATGATCTGTGCTAATGTTAATTAAACTGTACTACATAATAAACCCATCTGCTCCTATAAAAGCTGTATCTCTAGAATGATACGGTATTATGAATTTTTCTAACTGCTGTCCTTCACAAAACTAGGGCATTACAAAACATGAAGGAAATGATTAATTTACACCAGTGTATGAACAACCACATATGACCCAGATAACCTTTACTGGTGAAAACATACTGGTATGTATCTAGTGATATTAATAGAAAAAAAAGTTTATCTTTTTGAATGATAAGGAACATGTAATAAAAGACTATTTATGATTTATGAAAAAAATGGCACAAAGTGATAACATGCTTGTTGCTTGGTGTTTTTTCAGTATCTTTTTAATAAATAACTAATCCGGTTTTAGCTTTCATTCTTAAACCTTTATTAGCAAAATAAAACTTGAATTTCATTCCCCTAACTAGGATTTGAGAACAATCAATAACAGTAGAGTAGTAGCATATTGAACAGTGTTAGCCATAGATTCATGCAGAAAGTTTGGAGTTTAAGTGGCGCCCTTTATTGGCTAGCATACTGTTAGTTATTAAAGATAACACTTGGGGGGGCAGTAAGGAAGAAGAGGCCCCCACAGATAGTGCCGCTCCTCCCCTAATGCACAGTCACCCGCAGAATGTATGGGCGGCTGTGCGGCAGGGCAGGAGAGGCTGTCACTCCTGCAGAATGTGCTGCAGGCAGCGCCCTGGCCGCCGAGACGAGGAAGAGGGCCCTGCAGGAGAGGAAAGGTAAGTCTGGGGTTGAAAGGGGGTGGGGGGTGCTGGTAATATACTGCTGACTTTTATTATAATGTATTGTAGTCCCACATAGCTGGTGGTATTTTGCATTGCTGTATGATGAGTATACAGCAATGCAGAATAGCACCAACTATGTAGGACTACAAGTCCCAGCAATGCATTATAGTGGGGGGGATGCTAGTGGAATACTGCATAGCTGACTTTTATTATAATGTATTGCTAGGACTTGTAGTCCCACATAGCTGGTGGTGTTTTGCATTGCTGTATGATGATTATACAGCAATGCAGAATAGCGCGACTTTGTAGGGCTACAAGTTCCAGCAATGCATTATAGTGGGGGGGATGCTGGTGGAATACTGCATAGCTGACTTTTATTATAATGTACTGCTGGGACTTGTAGTCCCACATAGCTGGTGGTATTTTGCATTGCTGTATGATGATTATACAGCAATGCAGAATAGCACCAACTATGTAGGACTACAAGTCCCAGCAATGCATTATAGTTGGGGCGGGGGGGGAGGATGCTGGTGGAATACTACATAGCTGACTTTTATTATAACGTATTGCTGGCACTTGTAGTCCCGCATAGCTGGTGGTATTCTGCATTGCTGTATGATGATTATACAGCAACGCAGAATAGCTCCAACTATGCAGGACTACAAGTCCCAGCAATGCATTATATTTTTAATAAGTAGGGATACACCACTGCCAATACTGGGCATTTTCACAAGTACTCATACTCGTGAAAATGCTTTGATACTAAACGCAGATACCGGTGTTCTGTCGAGAACGCTGACGTAGTCGAATTTGCCGACCTCAGCATCTGCTCTTGCGCACAGACCAATATTATCGATGAAACAGGGATATATTCACAAAGTATTTTGTTTAAATTGTTCATTGTGACCGTTAACAATATTCCATCCGTCATTCACTGCCATGGACGGTATATTATTAACGGTCACAATTAACCATTACAAACAAATACTTTGTAAATAAATGCCGGTTTCTTCGTTAATCCTGTTGTACGTAAACGCAGATACTGGGTCAACGTTCGACAGAACACTGCACTAAAATTTTAAACAAGCAGCTGCCTGAGGTCCCGCGCTTGCTTGGGACCTCGGCAGCCTTCCTGTTAACCATGCGGTGCCATTGCGGTTGGGGGGGGCCCTTCATTGTTTCTCGCACCGGGGCCCTGAAGGATCTAGTTACGCCTCTGCCTCAACTCATACAAACAAAACAGAAAACTATGTTGTCAACTTCTCCTCATACAAGCTTATAGAAACAGAAATGACTGTACTTTCAAAAGGACTTTACATTCTGTAAAGCAAAATCCATACACAAAATCAAACTATTAGGGACATGAGGAAAACTACAGCCTAAAGAATATTCCATGACAGGATGGAGGACCAAAACATAGCCAAATCAAAATCAAAGAACAATAATTACACAAAACATCCACCTGGACCCCTAGACCAGAAAGGAACTGTACTCTGGACAAGTATATTGACTGCCTCAGACAAAGAATCATGGACAAATAGGAAAGGCAGGCAGACAACCTATCTGCATTTGAACAAACAGCCATCAGTTCATTGAACAAGGAAATTGTCATAAAGCCTGAAGACAAAGAGTGAGCCATATTTATAATAAACACCAGTGACTACATACATGAAGTACATAGGCATCTATCAAATTCAACACACTACACCCAATTACAAGAGGACCTTACATATTCCTACAAGAAAATACTCTCAAACATGGTAAAAAACCTAACCTTCGGAATTAGAGATCGGGTATTGACCCTAGTAACTAGGAACCCAAAACGTTCTTTAAATGCTTCCTAAAATCGCCAAAGAGGAGAACCTAGGCTGACCGATAATCTCAGGTATTAGCACACTCACTGGAAACATGTCAGGCTAGCTGGAAAATATTTTAAAACATCTAGTTATATTCAAGACTTGTGATAGACTAATGTGCTTGGGTTCAATTCATGTGATCTCCTTTTAAAATTTGCAAATTGGGAACTTTAATGCAGGGACCATTAAAGTCAATTGGAGGTGAAAAGTGAAATAATTTCTGTCAGTCTCAAAGCCTCATAGGCAAACAAAGGGCACGGGAAGATGGGCCCAGGGGGGGGGGGGGGGCACTAATGCAAAAAAAGAATTTAATAAATACTGTTTAACAGGGAGAGGTCCCTCCTTTCTTATGGGACCTAAAGGTCAACTTAAGAAAAACACCATCTTTTGAAATTGCTTGCTTCAGAGATGCCTTTAAGCTATATGTGGTTTTACAGAACAGTATGATTCTCTGAGAAAGTGCCAGTGACAGATATCACATTATTTGTATATGTAATATATTTTTCTCATTTTATGTAGTTCCTTGGCTTACACAAAGCCCCTTTGTGATGAATGTTCATTAGCCACCTGCTGTCCGGCTGTTGTAATTAAATGTCCGGACAGCGGCTTCTTGAATGCGGTATGTAAACATCAATGGCTGTTTACATACAAGCGTTTGGGCGTCTGTAGAGATGCCCAATCACTTGTAATGTGCGTGCACCCCCTCCGCTGCAGCCGCTGCTGGCGATCCCAAGCTCCACTGTGCCCGGTGCAAGCCCGGGACCAGCACAGCAGCTCTGCGGCCGGAGATGAAACGGAGCTCAGTACACGAGCTCTATTTGATCTCCTCCTCCTCTTTGGAATGCAGGCAGTGATGTTTATTACATCACTGCCTGCATTCAGTGTCACTCTCTGGTACAGAAACCGGAGATAATTTCACGTACCTGTGTGGAGACTGGATGTGGGAGGAGGCTTACCTTGCACCTCGTGACCTAGGGACTCTGGTATTGGGGACAGAGTCCTTATAGACAATGAGTGGCAGGAGTGCCAGAGGTGGTATCACCGTGCAAGCCAATATCTTGTTCTGCAGCAGGGTTGTGGAAATCCCGATATCCAAGGTCGACAGGCCGAGGTCACACCGAGCAGGCAGAGCAGGTACAAAATGAGAAGGCGTAGGCAGTCCAGTGAAGCAATCCAAAGTCAAGGGCATAGGCAAACAAGAATGGTCAAACAATCCGAGGTCAAGGGCAGGCTGCAGGCAAACAAGGTCAAAGTCAATCCGGGTCAATAATCAAAGGTACTGGTAACAAGGAACAGGAGACGTCAGGGCGGTTGAAGAGACAATCCAGCAATGAGTTGATGTGGAGTCTGAGTTTAAATAGGGAGGAAAATATATATAGAGCGTGACTTCCTGTGCGCCATTTGGCGCGTTTTTCCGCGCCCAATCCGTGGCGCACGCATGCGCGCAAGCATAGTACGGGAACCCGGTCTTGGCGCATGCGCGGAAGCAGCAGGTCTCTGACAGAGAAGCTGGTGAAGCAGGTGTCTGCATCATCAGCTTCTCTGGGGGTCCCTAGGTGACATTAGGCATCTTAAAGACCCTTGATGTCTCCATATTTTGCCAAAAATTTGGGTAATAATAACTGTTTTATAACATAATGTAGGGAAAACAGTTTCTTTTTCCCAAATTTTTTAAACATTGACAAAGTTTTAATAAACAGGATTTATACTTTACATCAATGATATTTGTTTTTAGGTTCAGGTTCACCAAATTTCAAACAGGATTTGTGAACCAAAACCTGGCAGATTCAATAATCACTAAATAGATTGTAAGTTCCTTTAGCAACTGGGACAGAAAGTTTAAATTGCTTATACATAGTATTTAGGTATTCCTATTAAAAAGTATCACAATCTTCAGTTTCCTTCATGAAAAGTATTAACAGCAATATGAATGATGAGCAAAAACAGTGCTCAGAAAATATTGATAGGCATTATAATGTCCACACATCATGAACTGCTTAATTAAAAGCTGGTTAAAAGAGCTGTGTATTAATTAAAGGCGTTCCCCACTCAACATTCTTTCTCCAGCTTCTCTGTCTGTGTAATCCATAGAACTGCTGAATATACAGACTTGAAAAGAGGTTACAGGAAGGTCAGTGAAATCAAGGCTTCTATTTCAGTTATGGGTCAGTGCTGAGTAGTGATGAGCGGAGCTATCTATAATCCCTGTGTCGGCTAAATGAAGAGAGGATCCACCAGCATTAAAATGAAGTGGCAAAGGGGTGATTTGGAGACTTTACTAGTACACTTCTAAGGGGGTTAATCACTAAGCTGCCAAAGGCAGCCAAGTGAATAATCGAGCCGAAGTGAAGTGAGCCGAACACCATTCAACTATTCACTTCAGCCATGTACTAAAATGAGCCGTACATCGGCTGGCTGTGTATGGCTTTGGTTCAGCCAAACATGCTCAGCATGTACGGTTGAGCCAAAGTGAAGGGGCCATTCGACTCAGCAGACCCAATATCTGGATTGGCTGAGCCGAACCTCCGGCAGTTTACTCGCTGCCATTCGCCCTATTCCCATAGGGACCGAACGACAGTAAGTGAATAGCTGAATGCTGCTGAGCGGCATTCGGCTAGGCTATTCTGCTGGCTACCTGCGAGGTAGGGAGCAGAATAAAAAAACACAAGTTCATAAAAGAAAAAAAACAGTGTGGGGTCCCCCTCCCGATACATACCAGACCCTTTAGGTGTGGTAGGAATGTTAGGGGGGACCCCAAGTTAAAAAAAATACAAATGCGTAGGGTTTCCCCTCCATGTCATACCAGGCCCTTTAGGTCTGTTAGGAGTTTTAACGAAGAACCCCATCCCCAAAATGGGAAAAAAATGTGGGGTCCCTGTTGGAAGGTAAAATAATTGACATCTATGATACATCTTTGATGGAAAGGTTCCTTAATATCGTGAGCTGCCCATGCGATATGCTGGTATTTACTGCCCACACCTGTGTCAGCAAGGCATATATGCTGGGATGGGGGCAGGGGCATCTGATGGAACCTTCTTCCTGTGTGACACTAACCTAGCTGACCAGCAAGACCTTTGGCCAAGACAAGTCTTTCTGAACTCCTGAACTCTGCAATCAAGAATGTGATTCGCTGAGACCTGCTGGAGAGGCGTGTTCTGAGAACAGGAGAAAAACCCCATGGCATCTGTGAATGAGAGAGAGAGAATGGTGTAGCTAGCTGTAGGATCCTTACCCTCAATTCCTATCCCCAATTCCCCTTTCAAATTCCCTTAACTGTAATATGTATGTATATCTCTATTTGTAAATAAACCCAACACTTATTTAAGATTCAGTTGTTCATCAGTAATTTAAGGCACCCCCAAATCAGAGCACATTCTACAGTCCCCCTTAAAATCCCTAACCAGACCCTTAATCTAAGCACAGGCCTGGCAGGGCAGGAAAGGGGGGGGAAGGGGGGACGAGCGAGCGTCATACCAGACCTTATGCCCTTGGCACTGGAAAAGCACCTCGTCCCCATGCCGATGGGGACAAGGGCCTTTTCCCTACAAGCCCTAGGGCGTTGGTTGTGGGGGTCTGTGGGCAGGGGGGCTTATTTGCATCGGGCTATCCCTTTAATAAAGCGGCACCCAGATGCTGCCCCCCCCCCTTGTGGCTGAGAAAGGGGTACTTATACCCGTACTCATTCACTATAGGGTTAAAATAAAATATAAATAAAGAGACCAGACTTTTGAAAAAAATCCTTTAATTGAAAAAAAAACTCTAAAAAGGTTTTTGACAATCCCTTTATAAAAAAAAAAATCCCGAAAATTGATCCAACTACGTAATCCAGAGTGAATCACGACATCTAGTGCTGTTCACGACGACAGCGTCTTGTCGAAATACAAAAAAAACGACGCCCGCCGGCCCATTCTAACAGATGGCGGCAAATAAAATAAACAATTGGGCGGAGCTAGCTGTGACATCACCTCTAGCTCCGCCCAACTGTTTAAATTTGTCCAGGACCTGCCAGAGTCTTTCCGCAGGTCCCGGCCAAATCAAGGTCCCGGCCCCACTGGGCGGAGCCAGTCATTATGTCACAGAGGCTTCGCACAGTTGTTGTCATTCAATGACATCCCAGTGTCCTCAAATAACCTGAGGACGCTGGTCTGTCATTGAATGACAACAACTGGGTGGAGCCAGCCGTGACATCACGGCTGGCTCCGCCCATTGTTGTCATTTGCAGGGTCTGCTTTGCCAAAGCAGACCGTTCTCAGCTTAATCCTTCGGCTCTTTTGTGGATAACCCTCTAAATCTTATGCTTCATCCTAAAGTGAGCATTCCCTGATTGGTAGTGAATGGGCCTTGTGGAATGTGCTTGTAATATACATATGCCATTACAGTGTAATTAATCTCATTTGAATTATACCAAGTCTTTTTTTGTTTTTTATTTGGCTTTAGAATTTGGCTTTAGCACATGAATAAATAGGCAAGAGGGTCCAAATGATCAGTTTAAAGCTGAACACCAGACATATATATAGAAGACACAAAACGAACGCAGCTTTGTAATCATTAATACATCATTAAATGTTTATTTTTTTAAAGCAAGCACTGTAAATACCTTAATTTAATCTGCTTTAAATATCTTGCATTCCCCTGTACAGCAGCACTCTGTGAGAGGGAGAAGCAGCACAAGGAGCCAGTCAGTTTTGCTGGGCTGCTCATGTGCCAAAAAGACACATGCTGATACCGTAGAAGGACAGAGTAGGGTGACAGAGAGGTAAGTTCTTCCATCTACTGTTTCTCATTCCAATGCCTAGTCACAGGCTAAGGGAGGGACAAGACCTGTAAGTGTTACACAACTGCAGCAGAAAAAGTCAGGTCTCCTACCCTTCCAAACATTGCTGTCCTATGTGCTTGAACTGTGTTATTCTCAGAACTAGATGAAGAGAAATACAAATCCTTTGGGAAGTAAAACAGCTCCCATGCTCCATATTTTAAGTGTATATTTAGATGACTGGAGTTACGCTTTTACAGTTTACTTACAGAGGTTCCACCCCTTTGCCCACTTAACTTTGTTGCCCTTTTTATGCTATAATCTCATACTTACAAGCCCAACAGACCAAGCATTGTATTTCCTCTTGCCCTGCTGTTCTTCCACAGGTCCTGTCCCACTCCGCCATCTAGCATTTTGATGTCACGGGGAGCAGACTTTCTCTTCCTGGTTCTTCAGCATTATCCCCCCCCCCGATCTCATACATCACTCGGCACAATCCCAGCAGGCATCACTATCCTCAATTCATTAAACAGTATGTAAAAAGACCCAGGCAGATCCTGCGCATGTGCAAGCAGAGATCTGGCCCAATGTCTATTTACACTGTGTTCTCTGAATGGAGGATAGTAATGCCTCCTGAAATATGTGATGTTACATATCTCAGAATGCACTGCTATCCTCAATTCATGGAACAGTGTTTAAATAGACCCATCACAGATCTCTGGCTGGGTCTATGTACGTGACAAGATTCTCCTCCTGCAATCTCCTGGAATATGGAGGAGAATGAATGGTCATTCTCATCTATAATTCCAACGTAGAGCCGCACATCTGACAGTTCATTATAAAAAACAAAAACAGATTTATTAAAAGTTCATACCATATCCAAGTACACAGTCAAGTCATCCCTCACCGATCCTATAGCCTCTCACACATTCCACCAAATAGGCTTAATCATAAAGGCAGGATCCCTCTCCCAGAAAGAGGGTTTTTAACATTTACTTCACATTACATGCAGGTGAGTGTCAGTATAATTAACTCTTGCGCTACAAAATGTGCTCCATTACAGTCCAAAAACATTACAATGATAGTGTGCAAAACGCATGTGCAGCATTCTCGCCTAGGCAAGAATGGCGGCAGGGACCAGAGCCACACAAAAAAAAAGTAAAAAAAAAAAAAAAAGGGGGGAGGGACACAATGCCTCAAACTTAATTTTTTGAGTAAAGGTTTGCGTTAAGTTGATTGGTATGCCCAGGATATTGACAATGATCCACATAAAAAACAGTCTTAGTTCTGATAAACTTATCTCTTGCATACTGTAGAATCACTGCAGAATTACAACAGAATCACTTACTGACTTGTTAAATCATTCAGTAAATCCAGCCCCAGCTTCCATAGCGCAATATGAATCATAAAGTCTAAAATTACTTCCTGCAGTATAAAGATATAGAATGCTGGTGGGTGATTTAGACAATACATATCAAATCAAAACATACCTATCAATCATTTTCAAATTGAAGGTAGGTTTGTAAAATTACCTAAAAGCTGGAGATGAGAAGGAATATAACAAATGGAAACTTTTACTTTTAGTGGAACTCTCTACCGACGCTTAAAACCCCTCGGTCAGCCTGATCTCCACAGAACTGTGCATTTAAGAAACTCTTTAGCTAAATGCTAAATGCTGAAGCTGTCATGCTTGTCCTTTACTGGACCAGTTCTATTTATTCTGGAACATATAACTACACTTTTGATTGGCCATACCAGAGTTAAGTCCTGTAGCTAGGACAAAATACCTGTTTCAAACAACTTTGTTGCCTGACCCACAATTAAAGAAGAAATAAAAATTGTCGGTTGCAAAAAAAGCTTTTGAGAAGCAGAGTTGTTATATTCCTTGCAGTGCTGTCTGTATTATCCTCACTGTACAAAATAAGGTGCATTACTGTTATTATTAGACACTTGGCTAAGTGTTCCACTGGTAATGCTTTCCACTGGGACAGAAGGTAAAAGATGACCATGATTTTGCTGGTTACTTGCACACTCCTGCTGTGCTAGGCAACAGTAAAATGTAAGACTTGAGAGCTTTGGAGCATGACTATAAAACTGAACAAGGGAAAAATATCAGACAGATAACCACAAGAGAATATATTGAAACAAGGGTGATCAATTCCACCAGCAAAGCATACTTCAGGGACCAGTGAAGCAGGAAGGTCACTTACACAATAGTTAATACAATGAATAAGCCAAAAAATAAAACCTATGAAATAGGTTTTCATAATAAATATGATATACTGATGTTAGAAATTAAAAATGGTATTGAAAATAGATAAATGTTAAATAATAATAATAATATGCATGCTTACATGTAATATGAATTTAACTTAGTTCACACTATGAGACCATTACATTAATTAGCTGATTGGCTAGTAATCTGAATATTGGATTGTTCTTAGCATCTCAGCAACTAATTTAAAGCTTGTAAGTGTTAGACTTAATTTCTCGTTAGAAAATCTGCTAACTTGCTGTGTATGATTTTGGTGCTTTTTTTTTATGAATAACATTTTCTTTATTTTCAAAAGTTACATTCACAAGATTTTGGTGCTTTTGGTAGTAAGCAATTCAGATACAATGAATGCCATTGTGAGTTAGGAGATTGACATAACCCATTGCTTGCCCATATCCTTATGTAGCATACACTTATCACTATTATAAAGGGAAATTAGCTTTGTTTTTTGGCCATTTTTTTATTTATTTTTTTTAAGCTAAAAATAGTTTGTCACTGCCTTGCACTGACAGTTTATTGATGCAGAGAATGGCATCATCTTTGTGTCATTGAAAACTGCCCACTGCCAGGGGATTGTCAGATGAGGACCCTGCGCACCATGTAACCAGTTTGAAGGTATCTGAAAAAGGTATCTTTAAAGAAATGGAGGTCTCCAGGTGGAGAATGGTAATAATGAGCCATGTGCAAGTTTTCATGCGAAAAAGCCCTGCCCTATTATTTCGCACATATTTTGATCATCTGTTATAAAAATATGTGCAAAACAATAGTTTTACTGCCTGGACTGAAAGGCCACCATAGTGCAGTTAAATCTGATTAATAAGACACCATTTACAGGCAAGACCAAAATGCTGACCATGACCCGTGACCATGACCTTGATTATCTGCTCTGCTCAGCCCAGACTCTGAAGTCCTCGGCACCAGATGCCCCTGCCATATCAAGTCCAGGATAGAGGATAGAGTAGCAGTTAGAAGCAGCACAGAGCTAGCAAATCCCACAAGTGGGAAGCATAGAAAGCAAAGTGTATAGACACAGCCAGGCAACAGAGATGAGGTGATGGGGAGACCTATTCATAGACTATGTGGCCATCATAGACCTCAACCCTGCACAGTGGATGGTGCAGACTGAGAAATGAGTGAAGGTGCAGGATTTGCTATTATGATCATAATTATATTGTCAAACTCAGTGAGGATTCAATTATGTATCATTTGTAAATCCCATTGCAGGCAGGGAGTTACACAATGTTCCTAGAGCATTGATTATTGTCTAGGGGAGTATGAAGTGAGATCACAATAACATTACTTCCTGCTCCATAAAAGGTAGATTTGGATTACGTGAGGAGGATAGGATTGGCTTAAGTGTGCTGGATGCTTAATTAGGATTGGCTTAAGGTAAGGACAGCTCCACTTCCTCACAAGAGATGAGGTTCAGGTTTACCACTACCACCGGTTTCAAGGTGAATCCTGTTGTTTTGAAGTTGGCAGTCCCAGCAAATGCAAGATTTACCAGGAAGTATTGTTTAAGCCATAATGCACCGCTTTTCCTTTGAACTATGCCCAGCAAGCTTAGAATGGCCAAAGAGGAGGCTTTTAGTTACATCTGACCCCTCTTTATAAAAGAGGGGGGCACAGCCATGATGTCAGCGAATTGGAAACTGTTGTAGGAAAAGCATAGGGAAAGCTGATAAACAGCAATGGGATAGATTAGGGCAATTAGGGAATTGTACTTTAATTCTAATTGCTAGCTCTTTAGGCAATCAATGCATTCACTGCCTTTTTATTTGTTCTTATTATTGGGGACTTTTTTGTCTTTCATTTTATTTTGTGGTTGATTTGAGTTCACCTGTAGCTGCTGTCCTCCTGTCCATAGCAAACTTTTTTCTTTGACTTTGCTACGAGGCTTCCCTTAAAAAAGAGCATTTGTTTCATGGGGTGCTAATTTGAGGTTTTCTGTCATTTTAATTTATTTTTTTAATTTCATGTTGATAGGGCCTTTTTTTAGGTTCAACTGCTTTTGCAAGGCTTCCTTTTTTTTTAAAAAGGTGGGCTTTTGTTTCAGGGGTGTTTTTTTTTTTTTTAACTTAATGAATGTTGATAGGGCCTGTAAGAAAATGACACGAAATATGATTTTTTATGTCATATTCCTTTTCTCGAAGCATAGGGTGGAAAATTTCAATAATAGATGATTGTTTCCGTTGTTGCATAAAGTTCAGAATGTGTTTAATTTAAAGTTACAAAATATTACAGGATGTGGTATATCTTACAGAATTAGTCTATAAGATGCTTGATGATTACAAAATATAGTATATCTTACAGCAGAAATCTATAAGATGCTTAAGAAACGTGGCTAGGTAGTAAGTAAAAATAGTCCTAACAGATGTCTGTCTATTCAATGTGAGTGTGGGGGTGTGGGCGTGTCTTTGTGATGCTGTGCGTGTGTGTGTGTGGATCTGTAGTGAATGAGTGTGAGTGTGTGTGTGTGTGAGACTTGAAGGGTCATCCCTCATCCTTTTATCCATGCTTTTACTTTAAAATAACCTATGTGATGTTTACCTTAAAAGTCTTTCTGATTAGCATAAGGGAGTTCCATACTCTAGTAGCTGAGTCATGTGTTCTCCTTCTATCCCATTTTGGGCATCATAGTCTATGTCCTGAGTAATGTGGTTTATTCTTCAAACTCATTTTGAAGGCCAAGTCTTCTTTGGGCATTCCCAACAACTGTTTCAACTATACTTAGGTCTGCCTGTCAGGCTTACTGATTGATTACCAATTGTAACTCAAAATCAGCAGTATAGTAAAACTGAATCTCCAAACTTGGATAGATTAAAATATAGAAAATCAATCATCATTTAAGGTTCACACATACATATTTCAATATCTGCTTTTAACAGGGCCTCTTTAAGTTTTGGGTGCTCACAGCAAAGCATTCACTTGTTACTTGAGCATCTGTCCTGGAGCTGCCTTTTGTTTGCAGCAAACTGCTGCATTGCTTAGTTTCCCATAGATTAGAAAAAACAAATACTGTATGTCAGGTATACAGAAGTTAGGTCTCTTATCCCTGATAAAAAGTGTCCTGATGCTGGCCAATTTTACTCTGCTGTATCCACTACATAATCTTAACCTTAAACACCTGCCCTCACTGTTTTTCTGTAGTACTTTTCGGCTAATTCTTTCTCATTAAAAATGTCCAGTTGCTGTATTATCTGCAGTTTCTTCATTCTTAATGAGAGCTTGATAGGAATTGGCCAGCAGCAGCACCAATTCCTATCTGCTAATCAAAGAGGATCTATTACCAGATGAGAAAGTATGTGTGGCTGCTAAAGTTACCTGAAACTAAAGGCTTTCTTCACACTAAAATGAATCAGGTTTGGGTGATGCTGCTGTGTGTAAGCCAAGTTAAATGTAAAAGAATAAATCAATTCCACAGCCAAATATGCTCTGCTAGTGTATGCTGTTGCTGTGACTGTCCATAAAAATAATATTGTTCCATAACACCACATAAATCTTTAAAGGAGAACTTTGGGGCAACCTTTTTTGTCCATAGTTCTCTTCAGGGTCATGGGAGGACATATACTGTGTCTTCTGGTGACCCAAAACTCAGCATATAGCGGGCTATTGCCAGCTATATGCTGAGAGCACATGGCCGCTCCACAGCTGGGATGGATTCTGACAATACTGATGAGATCCACCCCACTGGCTGATTGACAGCTGGTTCTGCCAGATGTGTCCGCCCCCTACCCTGTCCGTTCCTCCAGTCAGTGCTGAAATGGAGAGGGGAGGGGGGAATCCCTGAGGGGAGTGGTAACTGACAGTCACCGCTCTCTGCAGTGAGAGGATTGGGAAGCAATCCGCGGTGTGTGTTCACTGACTTCCCGATCAATAGAGATGACCTGTGTCAGCTTTTTTTGTCACAGGTCGGCTTGAATTATGTGTTTTTCACTCACCCCATAATTCTCCTTTAAGACATACCCCAAGCACATTATATAAGAATTTGTGTATTTTACATATTTACCTCAAAACTGCATAAAAAAACCTTCTCACCACCACACAGAATTTTTTATAATGTTGTTTGTATTGACACTGGTAGCCTAAACATGGCCAGAATGTAACAAGATTACTTCCCCTAGACTTCAGTAGGACTCACCTGTAAGTTTAGGTATGCTACATTTTGAATATTGAATTGTACAGGAAAAGCAGAGATGTGCTTATAACCTAAGCTGCCTCTATCTCTGGATTTACTAATTATTTTGACTTGCGATTTCCAGCAGTGCTGACCTCTGATTATGGATTTATTATCACCTGCTTAGAATAAATTGTCTAACCTTGTGATAGGTTTACTCTAAGTGTCGGAACATGTCAATTGTTATTGTGTTACAGTACTCCATATATCTAGCATAGCCTGGGCAAAGAGCCCAATTTCTCTCATAACAGCAATACTGTACTCTGATTAAACAAAAATTCCTTTGGCCTACTCAACTGACCAAGAATAAAACTCCTTAAGGAGAAGAGATACTATTATCCCTGTTATTTAGCTCTTGTTACGACACAAAGTGCAGCCCGTTGTTAACTGCATATTAGGTTAAAGAAGACTTACCAGGGGTTGCAGGGCTGTCTTTAACGCAGGGCAAAGAGGGCACTTGCCCCGGGCCCAATAAAGGTTGTGGGGCCCGAAGCATCTGCCCCTTGAGCCCGCATAAAATTGCCGATCGGATCGCATAGTATAATACGTTATGGCAGCGGCCGCATATGGCAATTCCATTATGTATTGTCCTATACGATCTGCACGATCGCATCCTAAAGGTAGCTCCTCCCCCGCCCGCATAGCGTGACATGTCACAGGCTTCCCTGGAGAACGTGAGGCTGTGCGGACGGGTGCCTCACTCACGTCCAGGACATCCGGAAAGAGGCAGACTGGCACGAGGCGAGGACTGACTGAGGCAGGTAGGTGAGAAAATAAAAAAGGAGAAATATAAAAGGAGGTATACAATTTGTAGATCTCCCTGAAAAGCTCACTCCATTTCTGTTCTGTCCTTCATATATATGTGAATAACATGATTGATAGAATTACAATGCATGATAGTAGAAAGCCATAATTAGACATAATTAACATGATTAGATAATCAGACTTAACAGAGACATGATTGTTTGTAATTTGACATGATACAGCGTTTTTGAAGGTTTAACAGAGGAGGAGCCTAGTTTTCTCTCAACGTTTTGCGCTTAGGGGCGCTGTAATGGATGTGGTATATATTCTTCAGGAGAGGGAGGTTGTCATTCAAATGGGTCAGTGTGTGTGTGCATCTCTGCAGGGCCGTCCAGGCACAGCACCTGGGTCACAGTCACCGAAGCAGATGAGGGGAGAGAGGCCCGGACCACGAATCCCACCCGGAGCAGCATAAACTGAGAGGCATCGAGGGTAGCCAAAAGTCCTGGAACTGCTTATTTCCCCGACCAGAACCGAGGGGTGTTCATCCCCCTCTCACTGTGGAGCCCCCAGCATGTTACACAGTCACCCCGGGCTGCTAATTTGAATGACAACCTCCCTCTCCTGTAGAAGCGCCCCTAAGCGCGAAACGTTGAGAGAAAACTAGGCTCCTCCTCTGTTAAACCTTCAATAACGCTGTATCATGTCAAATTACCAACAATCATGCCTCTGTTAAGTCTGATTGTCTAATCATGTTAAATATGTCTAATCATGGCTTTCTACTATCATGCATTGTAATTCTATCAATCATGTTATTCACATATATTGAAGGACAGAACAGAAATGGAGTGAGATTTTCTGGGATTGCCTGCAGTAACATGCAATATGATTACTGGACAGTAAGACTGATGTGTGAAGAAAAATGTCTTTCCAGGGACCAGAATTTTCACAACATGACAAACAGAGATGAATAGGTAGGTGGACAAAAAAAATACAGTGGAAGTTGGGGAAGCTACATGAAATATCAGGCAGAAATGTGCAGACAATATACAGTACAAGGCAAATCACATTAAAGAGACTATAAACAGCCAGTTAAAATGGTTGGTGGGAGGTGTAGAGTTGTGGTGTTAAATTTTGGTACAGAAGGAGAAAGATACAAAGCCTCTTATAGCTGCTGTATCAAGGCTTAGGCCTTATTCACACCAAGCGCGGAGCAGGTGCAGAGCAGAGCAGTTGCAGACGGGATCAAAACTGCGTCCAATGTATTCCAATGGTATTTTTTGCTCCAGTTCACATCGCAGCGTGCAGTTCCAGAGCAGGAACGAATGCAAACGCATCTAAACCGCATAAAAAATGCATGCAAATGCCTGGAACGCACTGAAAGCCCATGTTAAACAATTTTTTTTTTTTAACCAAAAATGGCCCGCAACGCATTAAAAACGCAGCAAAAAATGCGGCAAAAATGAGGCACAACCCACCGCACTGCGTGTGCAGAAACCTGAGTGGATCTGCTCTGCATTTGGTGTGAACAAGGCCTGAGTGACAGTTATCCACTGTACTGTTTTTGATACTATTATAAATTGCTCGATCTATAGCACAGTTTTGCCAAAAGATTACAAACCTTGGATTTGTGTTTGCAGTAGGTTTCCATCCTATACATGTGTGTGATCTATTATGCTACTTTCGTCATTCATCTGTGTACATTTCTCTACAATGCACATCTTCTAAACAGGGTGCATCTGTACATCTGTCTATATTAGTGTAGACAAGTACATGTTGGTTTGTGATGGTCAATCTAAACAGCTCATATATATTTTGTGTGTGCAATAGTTATAAAATGTTTTCACTTACAGTTGTGCTGCTAACGGCAAGATAAACACATTCAAATAATTAGTGAGTTTAACTTATTATTAGCAGTACAACTATGAGTACAAAAACTGAAATTTGCTAATACCATGGTGCACTCGGTTGTCTGATGGTTGCAAAAATGGCACTCGGTGTGTAAAAGGTTGCTGACCCCTGGTATATAGTATATCAATAAAATTGCACCGCAGACACTGAACAAAATACTGTAAACTGCACAATAAAATGTATTAAATTGATAAACATCATTACATTTACCGTACCTATTAGTAAATGAGTAATGCTTACCTATAGAATAGGAATGTATGACAAGAGAACCTGCAGATTCAAACATTGGCCCTACATAGTGAACTTTGAGGGGACTGGGTTTATTTGGGAAACAGGAGCTCCAGAAAACACTTGCTCTTTCTGTTTGATCCTCCATGGGTAAGTGTAACACCAGCTCTGGTGCATTCTTAGGTCCGCCTCTTTCTCAGAGTTCTTCCTTAAGAAATGATGTGCTTGTGTTAGTCTTCCTTTAGATCTTGGAAAGGCTATACACAAGCTGCACAGAGA
>NW_017306420.1:1759065-1789198 GCF_000935625.1 Nanorana parkeri | reverse complement strand
CCGACAACAAGTATGACCACCCCCCCCCCCCCCCCACACCACACACACACACACACACACACACACTCACACCACCAGCACCACCACCACCATCACCATTCAACTGTAAAAATCCAAAGCTTCTACTGCCCACTACATCTTTTTTAAAGCCACAGCCGGTACTGCACTTTGAGGTTGTGGGACTCAAATGCTCCAAAAGGATCCAGGGACCACTTTGAAGTGTAAAAGTAGTCATCTCAAGGATCTTTTGGTGCCTAAATGTTAGGAACCAGTGCTGGTTTTCTTTTCTTAAAGTGTTTATTTAAGATTTTTTACATACTCAGTACAACATACGTTGACTCATTTTGTAGTTCTCATGAAAATGCCAAGTATCTGCACTGGTACTTGAAAAGTATCTGTGCATCCATACTCATTTCAATAGTAACATAGCTGCTGAAATGTTACGTTAAAAGGTGACAGGGATTTATTTTTTAGGTTTTAATGAAGAACAGCATATAACACATTCAAAGCAGACTAGTATGCAATAAGACTCATGGTAGAGAAGAGAACCTGGGTGGTTGTAGTCATGCTAAAGTAACAAGTGAAGTGTCTGCACACATATGCATAATAATTGTGAGACTGTGTTTCAATATAATCTGTAGATGCTTGGCTATGATGCCAGAGATCTTTTCAGAGCGTATGGGTCACCTTTGTTGCTTGGCTATGATGCCAGAGATCTTTCAGAGCGCACCTTTGTTCTGTGTAATTGTAAAAGCTTCAGTGTTTCACTAAGTTAAAGCTTCTGTGTGCTGAAAGGAAGAGAAGGAGCACACTGAAGGCAAAAGTAAGGGAAAAGGAGGTTATAAGACTAGCATAAGAAATAACTAATATAAAAACACTGTAAGTATTTTCATCAAATGTATCTCTCTCATATGGTTGAAGAGTTCAAAACCAGTTGGGGGATGTATTTGTTACCAATTTAGGGTGATGAGGCATCAAGCCATTGTCAGTAAAGGGATGGACAGATTTTGGGGTGGAGAAGAAATGGCTCTAATCGGGTAGCCCAGAAGATATGTAATTAGGTCAAGTGATCTCTACATCTCTTGGTTAAATTAGTTAGCAAGTCATTACATGTCACCAAAAAGGAATCAGAAGCAGGCAAAACAAGTATACACGTGACAATGTTCCCTTTATGTGTTTTACATATCCAGCATCTATCTGAAGAGCCCAGAAAAAAACAACTTAGTATATCTGGGGTATAATATCATTAAAAGAGAACTTTGCATGTGTTTCCTTATATTTAGTACAGATTTAGCTCTTGTTGGCTCATTGTCATATTGTCTTCCAGGTCTCCTCAGGCAATCCTGTCCCCAAAATATCTTCTCATGCCTATGCCCCTTTGAGTGCAAAGCAAGGATCTGTGCAGCTGCCTAAAAGCCCAAATGTAACAGAAAAGGTGTGTTTGTAGTTTTTTTTTTAAATATATGGGTCGGGACCAGTGTTGGTTTTCAAATTAATTCCTGTGGAACTCCCTGGATGCCTGGACTGTAAATCATCCTCCATAAAGACTAAAGTTCCAACATGCACACTGACAAAATAAATAACCTAACTATAAAGTTACACATTCTCAAACCAATATCAATAAAATAAATTAATTAATAACACAGCCCTACACCTATCTAAACTAATAATTGTAAATCTTCCCTTATCATCTAAATGTACATAAACACCATTAAATAAAGATGTCATAAGTATCTGCTAAATTGTGAAAATCATGTCAATTGCATAAATATAGCAATCATTACTGTTTATAAATTAAACACATGTCTATGACATCAACAATTATAAATAAATAATACTAATATAAACAATACAATATAAATGAGTTTAAAAGAAATATGCAGGTAAAGTAAAGAAAACCCAGGCAAAAGAAACTCCTCTATTTCCTGCGTGTATTCACTGTCTACCTGTGAAATCCTTCCACTAAAAAGAGCCACACTCACCAGAAGGACTGACCACCAAGCTATAGGTAGACTAGAAAGTGCATAATTGTAAGCAAAGGACCACTCCACATCCTTTGCTGACATATGTATGATATTTAATACTCACCAGGTAAATAAGCATCAAGATCGTGTTATTAACACATAATAAAAGTGCTTATAATCTTTAGTGCATAATCTGCTACCATATCCTGGTGGTAGCCAGTGAGATTTAAAATATATTTTGATATAATGTATTTTGTATTTAAAATCTCACTGGCTACCACCAGGATATGGTAGCAGATTATGCACTAAAGATTATAAGCACTTTTATTATGTGTTAATAACACGTATTTGATAGTTTTGGTTCACTTATTGGTGACCCTGAGCGCTGCACACTCATTTACATAAATAAGCATCAAGCCAGGTAAATAAACATCAATCCTCAGATATATGAAACAGAGCAGAACTGTGTATAGTGTAATACCACTTTATTAAACATTTTTGGCACCTATTTTTCTTATAGTTTAGCTACTGTGGATCTAAACACATATAACCAAACAGCTGGCAGAATAGGGTTAGGCTCATTTCACATGGTCAGTCCGATCGGGTCCACCTGTCAGCTTTTCAGGTGGACCCAATCAGATGCCCAATGTAAGTCTATGGGCATGGTCTATTTTACTAGATGTTTGATTTTGGTTTCAGATCAGGGCCCATAGAAGGCTGCTTCACAATAGTCTAATGTTTGGTTCTTAGCCATTCTTGGGTGCATTTAGCATTGTGTTTTGGGTTACTATCTTGTTGGGGACCCATGACCTGCCAGTATGACAGAGCTTTGTGACACTGGGTACGTTTCACTCCAGAATTCCTTGCTAATCTTGAGATTTAATTGTGTCCTGCACAGAATCAAGGCACTCCATGCCAAATGCAGCAAAGCAGCCCCAAAGCATAACCAAACCTCCTCCATGTTTTACATTAGTTGCAGGGTTCTTTTCTTCATAAGCTTCATCTTTTCGTATGTGAACATACTCTAGAGTTAATGAGACCTGCTAAAAAGCTGCAGTATTGTCTCATTTGTCCAAAGGATATTCTCCCAAAGGCATTGTGGCTTTTCAATATGCATTTTGCAAATTCCAGTCTAGCTCTTTTGTTTTTATTTCAACAGTGGAGTCCTCCTGTGTCTTCTTCCTTTGAGCCTACTCAAAAAGCAAAGGATGTTGCTATCAGACACTGATAGACTGTGACCTTGGGATTCAACTTGTATCTCTTTGGAAGTTTTCTTGGCTCTTTGTCTACCATACACACTATCCTCCTTATTGTGCCTGGGGTCGATTTTCCTCTTGCAGCCCCATCTAGAGTGGGCTAAACTCCCACGGACCTTAAAGTGTATTTAAACCCATTTACACCTCTCTAGCCATATTGGTTGTTAAAAATCACCCCAATCAATGAATCCATGTATTGCAACAATTAATCAATGTAATTTTTTTTATTTTTTTTATAAATCAGGCCACATAATCTATCTCCTTGTTCTCTGCCCTGCACAGTCTGATCTGTGGCTGGGACTGATGTAATTTTGTCATTGTTGTGTATTACTGCCATTTAGAATATCTTTGTGGAATAAGCAATCATTTATTTATGTTCACACTTTCTTTTCTTTACTCTATGACATACCAAATGCAGGCAGGTATACATGAGACAATTGCTTTTAATTTCATCTCTGTTCAGGAGGAATGAAGCATTTTTTAAAGAACTGTAAGAGTACCAACAAATTTGTCTTCTGTATATTGCAAGGAGAGTATTTTACATTACCCTTTTTTCCTACAATGTAACTTACCACTCCTTTTATAAAAACAGTATATCTTTATTCATGCACACCAGGGAGAAGACAGTAGAAGCTTGTCTTAGTAAATCTGCATTGCTGATAGCTCTAAAAATGCTGGCTGTCTCATGTTGATGCTGTGGCTTCAATACTTTCTCATAACAGGTGCTCAGATTCAAAGCAAATTATATATTAAAATGTGCAGCAATCTCTAGGTACAGGTTAAAAAGAGTCAATTTCTGGAGACACCCATTGTTAGATTAGATTTGACCAGTTGAATTTGCTTGTGAATATGAGAAAATCAGTTCCCTTTACTTCCCTGTGTTCCATTATCCTAGAGAGTGCATGACCTAAAAGACTAATAGAAGTATTAATGGGTAACAAGACAGCATATGGGTTGGGATCAGAGGAAGAGGCTCAGCAGCAGGACCCTTAATACAAGTTTTAGCCATAATCAGACTTTAGTTGGCAAGAGTAGGTCTCACACTCTTGTTGACATGACGTGACAGGAATGAAGATTGGCAAGAAGATTATAATGATTTATGGAGAGTGATCAGTTAAGACAACTACAGTATACAATTACTTAAGCTCCTTTTGTGAGCTGCTGCACAGGTGGCTAGAAATAGCATGTTGCCAGTTCAAAAATATTCTAAATGATTTGAAGGTCATCATCTGTTGAAACAGAAACTATACATTTAATGCAAATTTATGCAAAACATTTTTTGCTACATTTTTTAGTTATTTTCCCTACCATGTTTCTATTGTCAAGGAGACGCAGTTTTCAAAACTACCATCCCTAGCAGCAAGATATGAGACAAGTGAAGAAGTACATCAACCGAATATATGTAAAATGCTTCACAAACGAGATTACAAAAAGGACTGGTTGAAGCAGGGTTAGCTCCTGCCAGCAAAAACTATGCCTACTATTTCTAACTGGGCACATACTGCAATGTCAAGTTTGTTGTTCAGTGACCAGGTGAATGAACAGGCACGATTAGTCCTGTAAGATCTCAGCAAACAGTAAAATAAAGGGCAAACACGCCAGTAATTACTATATCTTAAAGATATTACAATAGGGTGACAATTTAGCTTAAACCATGTGGTTGCAGGGGGCGTGGCTTGATGGCCGACTGAACCAGCCGCACTTTCTAAGAGCTCCGCCGGGACCATTTGAAACAGCAGCCTAACAGCCACTTTACCTTGCCGAAATGGACAAATATGGACCCCGCCGGTCCTCTAAAGCACAGCCGCCGCAAAAGCTGAAAAAAAAAGCGCCAAAGACGATAAAATCGTTCTTTGACACGGGTGATCCACAGAGGACCCAGGTGCACAAGATGGCGCCTCATGGAGGGTCGACAGCGGAGGCACAATCCCAACACACGCTGGAGGGATCGGACCTGTCACGGTCTCCCTCAGTGGACTCATTCGGATCTCAGCGGGATGGATCCCCAGTGAGCCGCCGATCATCGGGGGGAGAATCGGAGGACGGAGTGAGTACAGGGACAGGAGAGGGGAGAGGGACGGAAGGGCCGCCGTCAGCCCACAGCGGGGTAGAAAGACCACCCAGACCTACTCGCCTGAGAGATGAGGGGGAAGACCCCCCCATGAGCCCGGAAGACCCGATTCCTCTTCCAGATACCCCCCCAACGGCATCTTCAGCTTCCTGGGCCTCACCGCCAGACAGCGTGCCTAGGCCGCAGAGGAATCTTAAAGCCGGGGACTCTAGTAAGCAGCAACCCCGGGCATCGCAACAGCCCAGCTCTCCATTTATTACGCCACAGCGCCACCTACCGGCCACAAAGAACCAGACACCAATGCAGAGTAAGCCGCTGCAATCAACACAAAAGCAAGCAGTTCCAGAGATGCAGATTCACCACAATGCTAAAGAAATGACAGATGCTCAATTCCTATCTGAACCTGATGAATCGAAATACTCCTCCTGGAGGGATTACATTAAACACATCCCCACAAAAAAAGACTTTAAGCTCCTCATACAGGAGGTCAGAACAGCTTGTAAAACAGAAATACAATCATTACGGGATGATTTCAGGCAGTTGGCCCAACAGGTGACGGATGTGGAAGAAGACCTTCAGACGACAAAAAAAGTGATATATAAGATGCAGTCCCAACAAGTCGATCACTCCTTTGAAATTAGAGAGCTACAACGCAGAGTTGAGGACCTAGATAATAGAGGAAGGAGAAATAATTTGAGAATCAAAGGACTTCCAGAAGCAGACGGATCAGAAGATCTCAACGCCAAACTGCAAATATTATTTAACACTGTTCTTGGAACTCCAGCATTGCAAAAAGTAGAGCTAGATCGCGCGCACAGAGCGTTGCGTCCTAGAGGCACATCCTCTGCGCTGCGAGATGTCATCTGTAGACTTCATTATTTTCAGATAAAAGAGGAAATACTGCGAAAGGCCCGTAATATGCCCGACATAACCTTTGAGGGGGCCCCTCTCCAGATTTATCAAGACCTCTCGTGGTATACACTACAACAACGCCGTCTACTACAACCTCTGCTAACACTGCTACGGGACAACAATATCCCATACCGCTGGGGCTACCCGTTTAGCCTCACAGCTCGGAGAGATGGAAAGCGCTACCTTAAGGGTTCCAGAAGATTTACCCACCTTTTGCGCGGATCTTCGACTGGGTTGTCCAGTTCTGTCAGGATGGGACCCTCTGCCCAAATTGAGTCAAGAACCTGCAACCTGGCAAAGGGTCACCCCTGGGAAGCGGAATGTCAGAATGGATGTGACTGCAACTACTCCCTTTCGTAGACCACCACGCCCGCGAGAGACCTCCACACCGAGACGCCCGCGTTGAGGCCAATGCCCCCCTTCACCTGGGCTGCAATGGACGGCAGAAGGCTTTGTACTCACTGGAACTATGCCGCATGATGATATATCCCTTGAACCCCTCTTCATAGATTGGGGTGGAGGCTGGAGCCATGGGGGACATTGACTCTGGCCTCCCGCCTAACTGATATTATATACTTATTCGAGAAGACACAGGACAACTCTTGAAGAGCAATACCACTCGATTATCCTGTAAAGGGGTTAGGGATAAGTTGCTCACGTGATATCCATATGATAACGGCTAGGCTGCAATACATGAGCACTTTTCTAGAGCGGTTCCGGGATTGGACGCCTAGAAAACTGGTCCCTCTTGAAATTATAATATATTAGATAACTTGAGAGATATTATATTCTTCAAAGTTATTAGTAGAGGATAAATGTATACTAACGATCTTAGGAGATGGTAATATTCCCACATACTGGAATATACGTTAGCATAGTTTATACATATGCTTCAAGGGAGGTTATTAACCCCCCAAGGTTAGTCTATATGACTGTTTTCACTAACGTTGTTTATCTCACTTTTAGATTGAACCTACTCACTTTCTTTCTTTTTCACTTTCTACTGACACGCCAGCGCTTCCAGGACCCAGTCTTCCTCTACGATACTCGTTACAACAGATGTCAGGTCAGTTCCTTGCACCCTTTCGTTTATGGAAGGACACAAACATTAGCTCACCATCTTGGTATTCACTATCACCTAACCCAACATAATGGATCCTACTGAGATTAAAATGTTCTCCCTTAATGTCAAGGGATTGAACTCCCCCTTTATGCACAATATGGCATACAGGGAACTTAGGAATGCTAACCCAGACGTAGTTTTTCTACAGGAAACGCACTTTACCTCACAAAACACGTTTAAGTTCTTGCTCTCCCTATATCCTAGAGCATACGCGGCCTCCCACATTAAGAAAAAAGCGGGGGTAGTAATCCTACTAAAGGATACGTGTTCTTTTCTACCCAATCAGATTCTCACAGATAAAGGAGGTAGGTACTTGATCCTACATGGAGATTGGCAGGGTATTCCAACTACTTTATGCAATGTATATGCCCCAAACTCAGGACAGATCCGTTTTCTCACTCAAATTCTAAATAAAATCACAGCCCTGGACCACACCTATCTCATCCTAGGGGGAGATTTTAACTTGCCATACTCAAATGTCATGGATCACATGGGCTCCATGGGGAAGAAAGCCCCGAAGACCACGGATAGCAATTCGCAACATTTCCGTCGCCTACTGAGACGACACTCCTTACTAGACTCCTGGCGTGTGCTCCATCCGTCGGAGAAACGTTTCACATTTTACTCCCAAGTACACCACACGCACACAAGAATAGACTATTTATTAGTGAACATTCCAGTTTTGAGGAATTTGAAATCAGCGGACGTGGGGGTAATCTCATGGTGGCATCATTCCCCGATTGGTCTGATCCTGAGATTGGAACCCACTCTGATCAAAACATGTCATTGTAGACTGAACGACAGCATGCTCAAAGATGAGATTCCAAGGCAGGATATACTGAAGGCTATTAGCTCCTACTTCGAACTAAATGAAGGCACAGTCTCACAGACTTCAGTGTTATGGGAGGCCCATAAAGCCACTGTTCGGGGCCATTGCATAGCATTGGCGTCAAAAATTTAAAAAGACAGGCTGGCCACCACTATCTGCTTGAAGAAGGAGATAATCAGACTAGAACGAAACTTAGCAGTGACACCGTCCAAATTACTTTTACGTGAACTGGTCCAAACTAGAACGCACTTGAGGCACTTGTTGACGCACAAAGTCGAAATGTCAAAGACCCATTTAAGGCAACGATATTATGAAAGGGGAGATAAGGCACACACTCTATTGGCCCGAAAGCTAAGGGAAGAGGCTAATGGTAAGGGATTGACGGCAATTAGAGACCCGGGAGGCACCCTACAACATCACCCTGACGTTATAGCTAAAGTATTTTGTGATTACTATACCAATCTCTATAATCTAGCAGACATGCCATTCAATCCGATAGATGAGCAACTGACTACTCGTGTTCAGACCTACTTGGCAGAATGTGAACTGCCGAGGGTTACGAACGACGCATTGGAGGCCTTAAACTCGGATATGACTCATGACGAACTCAGGAATATTATCCGAGCCTTACCCACAGGTAAATCGCCAGGGCCGGACGGATACCCATACTTATACTACAAGACATATATAGACACCCTTCTCCCCTACATGGCAAATATGTTCAATGGCTTTCTACATGGTGCTGTAATACCCTCATCATTCCTGAACTCCCACATAACGGTTTTTCCCAAATCAGACAAGGATGGGGAGATATGTGCAAACTATAGACCTATAGCCCTTCTCAACTCCGACTTCAAAATATTTACGAAAATATTAGCAAATCGCTTAGCCCAACTACTGCCCACACTCATACATAATGATCAGGTAGGCTTCGTACTAAATCGCCAAGCGGAAGATAATACACGTAGACTTGTAGATCTGGTGGATATTATTAACAAAGAAAAACAGGAGGCATTGCTGATCAGTCTAGATGCGGAAAAAGCCTTCGTTAGACTTAGTTGGCCATTCCTACACGTGACGCTGTCCAATACACCGGACTTTCTTCATACGCTTAACCCAAAGATATCCCCAAACTGCTGGAGGTGTGAAAGTACAAGAGGCACCCTTTTTCACATATTCTGGACTTGTCCACGAATCCAAGCCTATTGGGGAGAAGTCAAACACATCTTAGAACAAATAGTGGGACAGACACTCTCAGCGCAACCTATACACTACTTGTTAGGCTTACCCTTCCCAGACCTCTCAAAGAATACCAGGAAACTGATTTCACACATTCTCACGGCAGCCCGCTGTCTCATACCTCTGCAATGGAAACGCAAACTTCCTCCATCGAAACTAGATCTTTATGCCAGAATTAAAGGCATACAAGTTATGGAATATCTGACAGCGCGCCTAAATAACACAGTAGAAGCTCATAAAGCGGTGTGGAGACCGTGGGATGTCTATGAGGAATACTCGAATAGAGAGGTAGGGGAGGAATAGTTAGAGGGGGAGCGTGGATGGTAAAGGGCCCTGGAGAACTGAATGCAAGGGAAGGGGCTACGGGAGGAACACTGATAAAGGTAACTCGTGGTAAACATCTGGGGCGATGTCATGGAGGAAGACTTACACATTTTCTTTTCTTTCCTTCTTTTTACTTGTTACTCTATATTTACAGAGTTTTAAGGATGTAAACGTCATTGTTGGGGTTTCGAAATATGAAGGTATTTGTTGAAATATAGATCTTAAAAATGATAAGCTATACTAGATCGGAAAGTTATAAGCAATAAAGAGCTGCAATTACGATACTTCAAGAAACTAGCAAGATATGCAAGAAAAAAGGGTTTTATAAGAAAAGATAATAAGCTTACAAATGAAAATGCCACTTTATTCGTGCTGTGATTTCTGGTAACATGCCTCATATCTTTGATACTTTAAGTTCTGTTATACTTTTTGTAACTCATACATGCGATTTACACAATAAAAATTGTCAATTTAAAAAAAAAAAACCATGTGGTTGCAGTTGAAGAGCCCAATAATTCTCTGAGGATTGCTAAGCTCTACATAACTAATGTCAACATCAGCTCTTTAAAACTGGTTATCATTCTTACAATACTTAGCAATGCTTGCTTGGCCGATTATTGCTCACCCTTAGTGACACAAGCTTGACCAATTATCATGTACGTCATTTTCCTGGCATCTGTTGGTTCCTAGTTGTTTCTAGTTCACTGAACACATATACATGTAGAAATCAGACAAATCAGTCTGATTATATTTGCATGATTGTGTTATAGATATTACACATAACTATTGTAAACATCTTAAAGACTGGTTAGCACAATGATTTAAACTCTGAACCAATGGTCATCCTTATCATACTTAGCAAGACTTGATTGAGCAGTTCCTGGTCATCCTCATCCTACTTAGTGACACTAAAGTTTAAAGCAGAATTATTCGGAGAGTGAAATAAACTCATCCCCGTAATCAGAGCAGAGCTGTCTCACCTTGGCTCTATAGATCGAGAACTGAGCGATCACATGCCACCGATTGCTCAGTCCCTGATCTTCTCCCTGTAGAGCGTGGTGACTGTCAGTCACCGCTCCCCACAGGGATTCTCCCCTTTCTCTATTCCTCCAGCACTGACTGGAGGAACAAATGAGGTAGGGGGCAGTCAGCTGAGTGGATCCCAACAAATTACAATTCTTTTGTGTTAAGCTGTGGCATCAGAAATAAAGGCAGTCTTGTTGCATAAATACTGTAGTTCCAGCATGTTGAAAAATGTGTCAGGTTGACGAGAGTGAACTCCCAGACCTAAAATCCCCCTTTGGGCCCCAGAGTCCCCAGTCTGCCCTTGGAGGGTTCTACTTACTGAAATGCCCATAAGATAATTTGCCATTTTCAATAAAATAAAATCAAAAAAGATTATCAATCTGTAATGCAGAAAATAATCATTTTAATCATCCAATTTACATGTGTTGTGAATAAATGCTGCACAAAAATATACAGATAAGTGAGAAAAATGATTCAGTGACAGAGTGATGAACAGAAGATCGTAAAGTCATTTTCTAATTAAATGATGGTTCATACATAGAAGCACTGAAAACTGAATGGATGTCCTTGACTGAGCAGTTCCAAATTCTTAATTAATTAGGGTTTGTGAAAAGGAAGATCAAGTTTCTCCATTTCTGATTACCTTTCATTTTACTCGCCAACCATCAAACAATGCAAAATGTAAATCAAACATTGCCCTGCCAAAACAAACTCATTAGCTTTTTACTTCTGTTGTCTTTCCTTTCCAATTTTTATATTACCCTAACAAGCCTTTAAGGACAAAAGGTTATAGTAAGGCATGGTGAGGAAAGTGATCAGGTTTATCTGAGCAGTAAATTATACATGGAAAATGTTTGTATTTTGTAAAAGGTGTGTCACCTTAATTCATGCATATTTATGCTATTTACATGTTTGAGTAGGCTTATGAAGTGTTTTTTAAACATAGGTATGTTGACTTTAAATTGTTTCTTAAGTAAAATAATTACTTGATCCTACTCTATAGGTTGAACTCGGTGGATTTGTGTCTTTTTTCAACCTGACTAACTATGTAAGTGCAAGACACAGGCAATTCATAATCGACTGGGTAATGTGCAGGTATCCTCAGGCGATTGGACACAGGCCAGAGCTGTGACCTCATATAACCCTTGCCACTCCAGGAAATCCTCAGTATTGTCCTAAGGTGATGGACATGTTTCGTCCTCTCTCCTGAGAAAAAGTGTTTAGCTTTACCTTACGGTGTCTTCAAACAAGTTCACCTGTGTTCTGCCACCCCAGCGAAAGCTTCAGGGGCTTTACCCGGACTCCCGCAAGGACAACTATCCTGCAGGCCTACCCTGCAGCCGGCAGTGACTTTGATGAGGGTATGTCAGACTCAAGCAGTCTGGACAAAGCAGATGGCACAGGATCCTAGTTTATTTCTAATGGGTGCTAACCTTTTGGGGTGTCTGAAGTTGTTGCCAGAAGCGCTACACTTTTCACACCCTGCTACAGCTGCCAAGGCTTGGACCTAGTCGGCAGAACCAGCATGCAAGAAATGCAGAGTGAGAATTGCATTTGCGGGAGAGCATCTGCTGGGGAAGGCTTTCATGCTTTCATTAAGAAGGTTACGGGTGGGAAGAGTTCTCTTACCCAGCAAACAGAAGGCCAAAGCTCCATCAGCCAGAACCAGTTAAGGATCAGCTAGGAAGAGTCATTTTGATGATCCTCTCGGGCCTCCACCTTCAGGTCTAAGATGGCCCTACAGCTCTTATGTAACCCCTGCTCCCTCCAAGGTTGGGAAATCGGTACCAAGCCCACATCTTAATGAGGGAGAGACCCCACTTGTATAAGTGGGAGAATGTTTATTCATCTTTGTGGTCATCTGGGATTGAGAAGTCCAGGACATGTGGGACTGAAGGGTTATACTCCAATCTGTTCTTAGTTCCCAAGCCAAATGGGAGAGTACAGCCCCTTCTGAACCTGGAGTCACTAAACCAGTTCTTGCAGGTATGCAAGTTCCCTCTGCTTGCTTTATAATTGTCTTCCTTCTGCTGCGTGATTTCCTTGCATCAGTGGGCATCAAGGATACCTACCTGCATGTGCCAATGGTCTCTTCTCATTAATGCTGTCTGTGTTTTACTTTGGGACAGGATAATCTTTGTGACATTACAGTCCCAGGTGTGGGGCCTTTGGTGCAAGGATTGGCCCTTGGTTAGATTTCCGATAAGGGTTTTGAGACTTTATCGAGACTTTACCTTTATCGAGGTGGTTCCCTGCACTCAGTTCCATTCCAGACCACTACAACTCAGCATTCTGGCAGCATAGGACAAGCAGGCTATTTCTCTAGGCCACCCCATGCTTCTGTCAGCTGAGGTAAGGGTCTCATAGTGGTGGATTTCTGATCCGGTGGGGGATCTGGGAAATCCTTCTGAGGATGTTGATGGTCCAAGGGACATACTCTCCAAGGGACTCCAGGCAATCAAGCAATGTCTAAGAGTTATAAGCAATTTGCCTATCCCATCATCGTTCGGGTCACCTGCAGGGCCTACTGATTAGTGTTCAATCAAACAATGCCATGGATGTGGCGTGTATCAACCACCAAGTTGGAACTAGAAGCTACACTGTGCAGCAGGAAGCTGATCTGACCCTGGGTAGAACGTTAGGTTCCAGCCTTATGTATTGGGCACATTCCAAGAGTGCACAATTGGCAGGTAACTTAGAGCTTAGAATCATGGAATTTGTCTATATTCCCCAAGTGTTTCAGGAGATCTGCTGCCATTTTGGGATGGCAGAGGTATCTCTCTTGATGTTCTTGAGGTTTGCATTCCAGGCCAGGGACCTGAGAGCATTCCCAATGGATGTGCTGGTAGCTCCATTGGATCAACTCTCCCTGGTTTATGCCTTCTCTCCATTTGAAGATTCTTCCTCGTCTTCTCTGCAGGATCCAGTTGGAAGGCTTTCCAGTGATCCTTTTTGCTCCAAACTAGCCGAGAAGAAGGTGGCAGGTAGACATCCTCAGGATATTCATTGACTTTCCATGGCCACTTCCAGATCGACTTGTTTCTCAAGATCCTTGGTTCTGTGAGGGATAGAGGTATGTTTTGATTCTGTTATCTCCACCCTCTTGCAGGCCAGAAAATGTAATATTGTGCCAGGAAGGCTTGTTAGCCTGGTGTAAACACCTACAGTTTTATCCTCGGACTTACATGAGAAGAGTGTTAGCTTTTCTTCAATTACCAATCCTTTTCCGGCGGCCCTCAGCCATATATTCCATGGTAAAGTCTTATGTTTAAGGGGTTGCTCACGTGGCTCCTCCTAGGCGCCCTCCATTATCGTTGTTGGACCTCAACCTTTCGTGCAAGGTTGTTATCATCGTCACCATCAGCTCTGCTAGAAGAGTTTCGGAGCTAGCTGCTCGATCGTGAAAGGCTCTGTTTCTTGTTCTTCACAAGGATACAGTTGTTCTTAGACCAAAGAATTCCTCTCCGCCTAAGGTGGTGTGGAGAACCACCTGGATGAGGATATTGTTTTGCCTTCCTTTTTTATCCTACTTTGAAACATCCCAAGGAGGTGGCTCTCCACGGTTTGGGTGTGGTTTAGGCTGTCCAAATCTAGCTTTCGGTTACAGCTTCCTTCCAACAATCGTATTCATTGTCCTTCCTGAAGGACCTTTCATGGGGCTCCCTGCGTCTCATTGCGCCTTTTCTATGTGGATTAGACAGGTTATCCTACATGCTTACTCTGTAAAGGGTAAGACTTCGCCTTTTTCCTCTAATGGTAGACTTGTGCACAGCAAGAGATTTCGTTTTGTTTACGTTTCCTTTTTATTCAGATTTTTTTTTTCATTTTCTGAAATTCGGATCTGTTCGATATTCAGAATTCAAATCGATCGTAAGTGTTCATTTTTGGAATTCGGATATATTTTAATCTATTTGGACGGAGTTGTTTTTAAATATGAAAATATTTATTTTTTTTAAACAGCGTGGGCTACCCCCCCCCTCCAATTGATACCAGACCATTTAGGTCTGATAGGAGTTTTAGGGGGGACCCATGCCCCAAAAAATAGCTTGGAGTCCCCCCTAAAATGCCTTACCAGACCCTTGATCCGAGCAGCAGCGTGGCAGAGCAGAAAAGGGTGGGGGACAATTGTGCCACCCCAGTCCTGCACCATACCAGGCCACATGCCCTTAACATGTTGCTGTGGACAAGGGCCTCTTCCCCACAACCCTGGCCCAGTAGTTGTGGGGGTCTGCGGGCAGGGGGGCTTATTTTAATCTGGGTGCCCCCTTTCATAAAACAAAACAAGGCATGCATTTTTATTTAAGACAATAAAAATAATATGATGGGCATCCCAGTGGCTTGGTGGTTAGCACTTCTGTAGCACTGGAGTGCACGGTTTGAATCCTGGTCAAGGGGTTTCCTCCCACACTCCAAAGACATGCTGGTAAGTTAAATAGCTCTGTCTTAATTGGCCCTAGTATGTGTATGTATGCATGCGAGATAGGGATCTTAGATTGTAAGCTCCTTGAGGGCAGGGACTGATGTGAAGCGCTGTGTGAATTGTCAGCACTATATAACTACCAGTATGGAGCACTAGTATAAACCCTCTCTACAGATGCTACGTGCACTTTGTATATACACTATAGGGGCATGTTTTATAAAGCAGGGAATCTGACATTCAGGAAACATTCTCTGCTGGTGAATGTTCCATGTTTATGTGTTTTAACTGACAGTGACTGATTCTCCACCAGACAGTATGTGTTGAACGTCACATTCACTGCTTTATGAATGGGCTAGATATTCTATCCTACAATCATTTTGTTGCATACTGTAGCAACTGGCTAAATGTGTATATTCCGGTCATGTGAGATACTGTTCATAGAAATTATACCTGATGCTGTAGCAGCACCAGAGCAAACAGGAGATCCTTGTGCATCATTGTTGGTCCAAACTTAAATGTAGTTTCCAATGCCATGCTTGAAATTGGTGGATAGGATAGAAGGACAAAGGATATGAAACTCCCAAACCTAATATGGGGTTCCTACAGCTCCTTGGCTAGCAGTTGCTGGTTGTGTTAGTTTACAAAAGCATCATGCAGAATTTCTTCTAGTGGACATTGCCCCAAAAAACAAGAGACTCACGTGTAACTCTGTTCCATTGATGACAGTAGCAGCAAAGATCTTCTTAGGCCTACATGGCTTGCCTTAAAGAAAGTGGTGATGCCCTCCAGGCGTGAGCTCCAGCCCTAGGGCCTAAAACCAGGCATATGGCCTGCTTTAGGAAACACCTATTTCCCAGCAGGGGAAGGGCAGAGGTACCTCTTCTCCCTTAGGAGGGAGCACTGGTGACTTCCTCTACCTTGAAGGGGAGAGCTACAAAGGAACACTGGTGACTTCCTCTACCTTGAAGGGGAGAGCTACAAAGGAACACTGGTGACTTCCTCTACCTTGAAGGGGAGAGCTACAAAGGAACACTGGTGACTTCCTCTACCTTGAAGGGGAGAGCTACAAAGGAACCCATCTCCCCAGGAGGGAGGAGAGAAAAGTGAACTTTCAAGGTCATTGCAATCCTGTTTTGTTTTTTAAAGCTTAGGCTTTTTTCACACAAAGGAGAGGGTGGTAAAACCACACTTGAACCACTCTATTTAACCACCTCCAGCTGTCCGCTGCAATGGTAGCACTGTGGTCATACAGTGCTGTATATATTGCTGTAGCCATGATGCTTTGCATCGCAGTGTAGCAAAAAAACAAAACAAATACAGCATGTAGTGTTTGACTGGTGGTGCTGCTTGTCGAACATGACAATTGAAATTAATAGGACTCAGTTGAGGAGCAATACTTCAATAGAAAATCCCATTAGGATTTTAAAAAGCCCTGCATTCAGGAGGTGGCACTATCACCTCCTGAGTGGTGGGCAGCCATTGCTCCACTGCCCTCTAAAAAGTGATTCACTGTGGATTGCTTTTCAGAGGGTAGTGGAGACTGTCAGAACGAGGCCTAACCCACTGATTACAATGAATAGCCGAACAGTGTTCGGCTCACTTCACTTCTGATCGGTCATTCACTCGGCTGCCCTCAGCAGCTTTGTGAATAGACCCCTAAGGGTTGACCAGCTGACAAAACAGACAGGAATCTTTGTAGCCATCTCTGACACAGGACTTTGGAGCCTCTTCAACAGAATCATTGGCATTTGATGTCATACAGATTATCACTGAGTGCAATGCTCTGCAAGACAAATTACAAAAGTGACAGTAAAACAAAATAAATCTCCACATGTCCAGGTCACACTTGGGACCCCCATAGGAATGAACAATAGCTCAGAGAGAATGTGTGGGCCTCACTGAGAAGATTTTTGCAAGTGGCTGTGCAATCTAGTCATCAATATCTTTCTGGATCAGGTACAGGTGAGTATAAGAGTGGGAGATGGACTGGGGTGGGGACTACAGTCTAAAGGTGCCCATACACCTTACAATTATTTGCAGATTTTCTACGGTCAGATGGAAAAAGTGCAACAGATTGGCCCAGGTGGAGATGACTCCATCCACACAGTTAAGTGTAGATGGAGGAATCTGTTGCACCTTTTCCACCTGACCACAGAAAATCTGCAGATAATTGTAAGGTGTAAGGCCAGCTTTAGAATAAATGCAACAAAAGGTGTATTTACACTTTAAAGTGTATCTAAACCTAAGAGCAAAAATGTAATATATTGCATCTTTCCAAGCCTTAGATGTGGTGGATGCATTAGTCTTCTTTTTTCAGTTTTCATTCCTTTATTTTGACCTGGTAATTTTTCCAATAACACATTTACTGTTGTAAGATTTCAGTATTCAATGATCCTACTGTATCTGTGGAGGAGCAGTCACACCAGGACTAGAAATGTGTTAGAACTACCAAACAGCTGCATTCTCCTCATCTCCATAACATAGATGGAGGTGTTCTGTTGTCCACAAGCAGATCTGGGAACAATGCTAACCCAGGTGCTTTTTTTCACTTATCAAACAAATGTAACAAAATACTTCCAATGGTATATTTTACAACTAAAAGCAGGCAAATAAGAGAGGTTATTTGCTACGGTGTACATACATTTTCATTTGTCATCATTTATTTAGATGTATTTGCCTTAGTGATGACTTTTACCCTTTTAGTAGCCTTCTTTGCTAATTTTAATCATCCTGCAGCAAAAAACTGAAATTCTGTTGCCTGTGAAGCTCCAGTGTATGTATTGTTATAGAACATTATGAAGCTATGTGAAAATTACATTTTACTTTTTCCATTTATACCACTTTTCCTAAGGACTTGAGAGTTGAAAATCAGCAGTTTTGCCTTCTATTTAAATGTTCAACACCACAGTGAAAAGCCGCATAGAGTTGGGAGCTCAAGATACCATTCTCTGTCTGGATATTACTCAAAACAGAAGCACTAAACCTAATTTTACCATCAAAGAAAAACAGTTCTTGCCTCTTTTCCTTTTGATTCATAGATCAAATTAAATGAGACATACATATACAGTATTACATTCTGTTTTGTTATACAGCAGAGGAGGGCAGGGTAGTAACAAAGTGCTGAACAGTGTCCACAACGCCATATGAGTTTGCTGGCTTCCCTAGAATCACCTACAAATATCACAATAATCTAATGCTAGTTTCCAAAATATGATCCAGCTATTCTTCACACTATAAATAACCGTTGCAGCAGCCACCTGATTGCAATGTATGGCAGTAGGCAAATGGTTAAACTTCAACCATCTGGGGTCTCTTTGCTATTAACATGTGTGGTGTTATCATGCCAAGATCAATAGTGCTCTTTAAGGTCCTCAGAAAGAAAGTTGTAGATGCCCATGAGTAACAAAGGATTTGAAAAAGATTGCCAAATGATTTGAAATCAATCATTCTACTACAAGGAAAAAAAATCTTCCAATGCAAAAAAATTTAAACAAACTGCTAATTTGTTCAGGAGTTGCAGGCCAACCAAATTCAACCCAAGAGCTGACCGTTCGGTGCTAAAGGAAGTCTGCAAGAACCCCAACATTTAATCACATAATGTTCAGGTAACTCTCCCAACAGTTGGGGTCAAAGTGTATACATCTATAATCAGAATGAGATCACACTTATTCAACCTGCATTAGAGGTGAGTTGGAAAAAAGTATTTGCTGTCCATATTGAACATTAGTGCAATATTACAAGTTTGACATTGAACAAAGAGGCAGGCCTTCTGAAACAACGTGTTGAAGACTGATCAATTAAGTTAGAATTGTCTGCTCACAGTAACAATAGACATATTTCTTGCAACCAAAGTCAGTATTTAAAGCAGAACTCCAGGGAAAAGAGTAAGGATCAGGTGAGAACATTTTTTGTTTTTAACCTAAACACAAATGACCACTTAACCCTTGCAATGCAGCGGTAGCGCCACTGCAAGGGTTAAGAATTATTTTCCTACAGTTCTTCTTTCAGGAGAACAACCTCATATCTCTTGTGATGCATGGTATTGGAAATGTTATTGTGTAGAGATGCTTTGGTGCTTCAGGACCCGGGCAGCTTGGAGTCATCAACTGGAAATGAGTAGGATCTGCAGAACACTAGCAAATCCATCAGTACCCCATAATGACCAAGAGAAAACAGAATATTAGAAATGTTTGCAAATGTATGAAAAAGGAAAAACTGAAATATCACATTGGCATAAGTATTAGGGCCTGTTCACACGACGTCCGTTTTCTGTGCTGACCTGATCCGTACGCTCCTGCACTAAAAATGCACCCCAATGTATCCCTATGTGTTTTATGAGCTACAGTTCTCACGTTCAGGTTACGACAGAAAAATACTGCATGTCACATTTTGTACGGTCCGGAAACGTAAAACACGTAAAAAACGCGTAAAAAACACACTGCACTGCAGCTAAAATACTGACAGCCCCACTCCAGCAAAAAATATTTTATTTTTTTTAAACTGGAACGCATCAAAAACGCGGCAAAACACACAGCACCGCGTCTGCAGATCCGCACCTGATCCGGACCTGAAACTCATGTGAACAGGCCCGTAAGACCCTTTGCAACAACACTTGAAATTTAGCTCGGGTGACTCCCATTTCTCTTGATCGTTGCTGAGATGTTTCTACAACCTGATCAGAGTCCACCTGTGGTAAATTAAATTGATTGGATGTGATTTGGAAAGGCACCCAACTCTCTATAGAAGGCCTCACAGCTGACAATGCATACTGTATTAGAGCAAAAGCCATGAAGTCAATGGGTTAGTTCACACCATATGCAGTGCATTCCGGTCCGATTCTGGCCAGAGCGCACTGCATCGCAATGTGGCCAGATCACTTTTTTGCCGGGCTGGAGGGGGCGTGGCGGGCCATTGAAGAGAGCAGGCCACAATGCAATGCAGAGCGTTCCGGCCAGAATCGGACCGGAACGCACTGCATTTGGTGTGAACTGACCCAAATGGACTGCCTGCAGAGCTCAGAGACAGAATTATTGCAAGGCACAGATCTGGGGAAGGCTACAACAAAAATTCTGCTGCACTGAAGGTTCCCAAGACAATAGTGGCCTCTATAATTCTCAAATGGAAGAAGTTTGGTACAACCAGGACTCTTCCAAAAGCTGGTTGCCCAGCCAAACTGAGCAGTGTGGGGAGAAGGGCCTTAGTGAGAGAGGTGACTATGAATCCGATGGTCACTCTGACTGAGATCCAGAGGTCATGTGTTAAGATAGCACATCTCACTTCACTTCAGATCGGTCATTCACTCGGCTGCCCTCGGCAGCTTCGTGAATAGACCCCAAAGTTTCAGAAGAACAACCAATACTTCAGCCCTCCACCGATCTGGCCTTTTTGGCAGTGTGGCTAGACGGAAGCCTCTTCTCAGTGCAAAACAGATGAAAGTCCTCTTGAAGTTTGCAAAAAAGCACCTGAATGACTCTCAGACTGTGAGGAACAAGATTCTCTGGTTTGATGAAACCAAGATTGAACTGTTTGGCCTCAATTCTAAATGATATTTCTGGAGGAAACCAGGCACCACTCATCGTGTGCCAAATACCATCCCAACAGTGAAGAATGGTGGTGGCAGCATCATGCTGTGGGGGATGTTTGGGAGGATTTCCAAAGAAGATTGACCAAAAATCCCCCAATCCAGGTGTGCAAAGCTTGTGGCGTCATACCCAAAAGGACTCAAAAGGTGTAATAGCTGCCAAAGGTGCTTCAATAAAGTACTGAGTAAAGGGTCTGAATACTTAAGCACATGTGATATTTTAGTTTTTTTTTGAAAGGATTACATGCAGTTAGGAATCTGTCACTATCAGTGGTTACACAATTGTTTATCCAGGGATAGTGATTGTTTTTGTAACTGGATGTAATCATATAACATACCATTACATGTGGTGTGCAGGCGTGTACATGCAGCGGCTGTCACCCGATCATTAATTTGAATGGGTGACAGTTGCTGCATGTAAATGTCAGATTAGGGATTCCTGCTGCAGGAAAACGCAAGTTTGTGACACAGGAATCCCTAATCGCACCTGAAATATAGGTGTGAATGGGGCCTAATATACACACAGAAAAATACAACCTCCCCACACTAATACACCCCCCCTGAACAAATAAAATAATACACTCCCCCCCCCACACACATAATACACTTCACCCCCCTTCTAAGCCCCCACATACATTTGATACACTGCTCCCCACACACACACATAATACACTTTGCCCCCCCACACACACACATAATACACTTTGCCCCTCTTCCAAGCCCCCCACACTGAACCAGTCTGTGTGTCTGGCAGACTGGGGGGAGCGGATCACATTTGTGGTGAAAACCAGCCTGTGTGGCAAGCGTGTTTGAGACAGCCTTTGGGGGAAAGGTTTTGTAGAAAAAGACAACCTGAAGTCGGTGAAATGTAGGAAACCGGCCGGATTTACTCTCCCTGCCGCCCCAAGGCCAGGTTCCATAATACGCCCCCCCCTAACCACCCCCTCCCCATCAATGGAGAATGGCAACCAGATGGCAGGACGGCGGGGTTAGTTTACATTTTTTTTTTACTGTTTAATTTTTTTTAACTTTTAACTTTTTATTTTTAATTTAATTATTTGTTCTTATTTTTTAAATTTTATAGTTCTAGCCCAGCACTGTGCTGGAACTCCTGTGACAAGTGAGAGAGGAAGAGCACAGCTCTCCCCTCTCACTGTCTACACGGAACGGCAGGGTTACTTTTAACCCTGCCGCTCTGCTCACTGCATCGGCGGCGGAGGACGGAACCAGAGGAGAGAGTTAAGTGCAGGAGGGGGGAGGGGGGGACACGCACCGGCCGGCTGCAGACTTTTTACATGTCATCTCGGTGACATGTAAACGAACAATCGGCTGCCTCACTCTACATTTAGTCCTGCTTGTGCAAAGCAGGACTAAATGTAGAGAGGGCAACTTACCGTCCGGCGCCCGCAACTTTCCCACAAGGACACCGCTGCCGCCCCTCTGCGCTCTGCCGCCTCGGTGGCCTTGTGGGGTATCCGGGCCTAATAGGAAATGTTATATTGCTGAAGGAAAAAACAACATTTTGTGTTTAATCTGTTGGAGAAACCCCTGTGAGGGAAAAACTTATGTGACTGTTTAAATAAAAGTTGGCAGGATGCCCTAAAAAGAAGTTGTCTACAGGGGGAAGTGTACTGAATGCGCTACCATTTGAAGCTAATCCTCACAATATAAATAAATATATATATATAATATATATAATCTTTATTATGCCAAAGTACGCTAAATTCTTACTATACTTATAAATGGTGTAATTATAGTAGACTATGCTGTGTTTGTGCAATTACTTCAGCTGTCATGTTGACAATTTTATAAAAACAATTGAAAACATGCTTGTAAATCACAGATGGTGGTAATATAATAGTTGTATGTAGCTGTTTGTAGGTTAGCATTTAAGTACTAAGTTGTGCATACACATTGAAAAGTATTATCCATTGGAAGCGGGAAAATGTCAGTAGAAACCACACACTCAACAGCACGTATTTATTACAGATATTTGTAAAATGTTCATTTATATACTTTGATTATTTGAAGCGCAGCACATTTAATATTATAATTATTCTACATTCAAGAGGGTAACACTTCTTATAGTGTTTGCAACTACACAAGGATTGGTGCGAGGTGCTATTTGTCATTTATTCACATGTACTGCAAACTGTAGGAATAAGACCTGAAAACTAAAAAAAGTTTGAGAAAGGCTGGGTTACAGAGTCCAGCCATATTAGGGTAGCTGAAGTGCATGAGCAGTACAATCCTTAGACTACGCAGAGCAGCAAGGGACAATACAGGCGAGAAGAAGGAATCCTGAATCCACCTCAAGAGATTCTGATGGGTAAATAAGCTGTTTATAGCACAGTTCTGGTTACATCTTACAGTCTTACCCAGCTCATGAAAATGGAGGAAATGTTTTTGTTGCAGAGATGAGCTCCAGGAATTGCCCGTAGCAACCAATCGATTCACATGTTTTGTGTGTTCTTAGTTCAAATGGAAAACTGAACACCAGCATGTAGTTACTGAGTAACTGTATGCTTGTTTTTAGGTTTCTTATCCAAACTAAGAAAACACAAAAGCTGTAAATTAATTGGTTGCCACAGACAACTCCAGGAGCTTGTCACTGCAGCAACAAATGTCATTAAAAATGAGAACATTTATTAGCAATACTGTTTCAAGCTACTACGGCCTCAAAGGCAACTGCCAAGGGTAGCAAAGGTGTCCTGGTTGGTGAAATGCTACTGCCAGCTATATATTTGACCTAGAAGTACCAAATACACTACTTTCTATTACATACTCCTCACCCGTGCACTCCATGTTTTATGCACTCCTAACCCCTGCACTCTCTGTGTTATGCACTCCTAACCCCTCCTCCCCATGGGCTATGTAATCCTAACCTCTGATGCGTTGCACATTCCTGACTCCTTCACTCCTTCACATAGCAGAGTAGGCTCAGCTTTTACTTACCCATACAGCTTTAAGACCATCCCACGGCTGCTGCAATTTGGTCACACCTACAGATTTCACTTTGAAAATCTGGTAAACTTACCTTAGCAGCCAATCACCAGGCTCCATTGCTGCCAACTGGCTGTAAGTAAGGAGTCCTAAATGTTTTGAATCCTGTAACCAGATTGACATAGAGCTTACATGGAGCCTTTTTCCTTCAGTCCTGCAGGTGAAAAGATTGGTGGTAAAGCAAATGGACTGGGGCTGGCATTTAAGTGATCCTCTTGCTTTGACCTGCATGGGCAAAACACAGGGTCACTTTAAAGAAAATGTGACATAAATGTTGTGTACCCAAACATTGCAGTAATTGAAATTTACTGTATATACAAAGCATTAGGAACATTTGAATTATTAGGAATGTGTTGAATTTGAGGTCTGAGGCTACTTATGGAGTGTCCTTGACTCAGGGCTCCTGGGATCACTTAGAAATATTGAAAAGGATATGTGCAGGCACACATAAGGTAATATGTACTGATGATAAATAAAGATAAACCTGAAATAGTCATTGATGGAAATGCCCTCCGCACACCTTTCAGCAGTCCCGGCCAATAATCAAAAGATGGTGCTCGCAGTAACTTCACGGATGGCACCGTGCAAAACACAAAGTTGAAGAAATAAGTCACCAGCACTCCACGAATTAAAATGAATAAGTCCTTTTAATGGACAATGATGTCACAGAAATCCTCTGAAATAGTCATGACATTAATGGAGAACTGTGAGGTGAGTGATTTCCACTCATCCTCATAGTTAGTGCCAACTTGTGACAAAGATGCTGTCACAGGTCGGCTTTATTGATTGGGAAATGAGTAGAAACATGCAGCCAATCCGCTCACTTCACGATTGTCTCCCTGCAGTGATCGGTGACTGTCAGTCACCGCTCCCAGCAGGGATTCCCCCCTCCCCTCTCCGATTCACCAGCGCTGAGTGGAGGAACGAATGGGGAAGGGGACGGGCACAGCTAGCTCTGCCTCTAGGTAGGCAGAGCCAGCTGTCACTAAAGCAGCTGGGTAGATCTCAACAGTATTGTCTGGATCTGTCCCGGCTGCGGTGCACGGGCAATAGCCTGTGATATACTGAGCTTTGGGTCACAGGAGGAGGTTAGTATATGTCCTCCTGTGACCCTAAAGAGAACTATGGGGAAAAACACTTACCCCATAGTTCTCTTTTAAGCTCAATTAATACAGAACTTCACATGAGTGTCACTAAAACAGATGTTGACTGAAAGGTTGACCATGTCAGGTACTGTATAGATGTTCAGGCATGCACTAAAGCTTCATTATTTATTCCTAATAATGTACAAAACCAATTTAATCACATTGCACAAACTGAGTAGTCAAATTTATGGATTTACAACTTCTCGTAAATGTTGCACAGAAACTTAAAGTGACACTAAACTCAGGAGTTAAACCTTAAAATAGAACTATGGGCCAACCTTTTTTGGCCATAGTTCTCTTCAGGGTCACAGGAGGACATATACTAATGTCCTTCGGTGACACAACACTCATTATATAACAGGCTATGCCCACTATATGCTGAGAGCGCAGAGCCGTGCTGGGATGTTGGGATCCACCCTACTATTGACAGCTGGGCCCGCCCCCTCCCCTGTCCGTTCCTCCAGTCAGTGCTGGAGAAGCGGAGAGGGGAGGGGGGATCCCTACAGGGAGTAATGACAGTCACCGCTCTCTGCAGGGAAAGGATCAGTAAGTCAGCGATTGGCGGTGTGTGTTTACTTACTTCACGATCAATAGAGCCGACCTGTGACAGCTTCAGTGTCACAGGTTGGCTTGAATTTTGAGGATGAGTGTTTATCACTCCCCCCATAATTCTCATTTAATGCATTCAAGTACCTTACCTACATTATAAACAAAAATGTAGCTCTTCTGTGTATCACTTGGCTGTAAATCCTCAAATCATCTCTGAATTGGTGCTGACACTGTCCTTTTGGTCCCCATGGTCCCTGTGTGTGTGTTGTAAAGTAGCCATCACTCCAAGCTCACTCTTGTTATGGACTACAATCTCAATACAATCTAGTAAACTAAACATGAGATTGTAGTCCATCACAGGAGTGAGCTTGGAGTGGTGACTACTTTACAGCACACACGGGAACCATGGGGAATAAAAGTAGCCACACTCCATAAGGAAGGACAGTGTCAGAATGAATTCAGAGGTGATTTGAGGATCTACATCTGAGTGATACAGAAAAGAGCTACATTTTTGTTTATAGGTAAGGTACTTGAATGCATTTTTAAGGTTGAGTTTAGTGTCACTTTAAGGACTCCTCCATCCCTGATGCAATTGAAAACATATACGGTCACATATTCGATTTAACATATGCTGTCACATTTTCACATGCAGGGAGTTTTCAAAGGTCTCTGTTTAAAAGACTTGAAGGTGAAGCTGCAGGTCAGTATTTGCACAACTGCTACATACTGAACATTTTTACAACACGCATTGTTCTGGTAATGACATGAAACTATTGTAGTAGAACTAAGCTCCCGCAAAAGAATGTTTCATTTTCTAGAGAACTGTAAAACTGGATTGCATTTTTTATTTTGTTAAAGAGGACAGTTTTTCCCTTACTTTGCGAATGTTTTCTCCTCCCTGTGCTGTGCACATCCCGTAGACTTTGTATGAACATGCTGGGGATGTGGGAATACTCTAGCAGCAACAATTCAAAAGAAAAAAAACTTCTTCACTAATGTGACCAAAAATTCTAAGCAGCCAGCATCTAAATGAATGCCGCATTTAACAGAAACATATATGATTATAATGCAGTGCTATATCTTCTAAGAACAAAATACAAATCATATGACAAAAACATCCAAAAACAATGATATGCAAATAATATTCACCTCTTAGGGTGCAACAGTGCCCCAAAAATGTGCAGCAATATAATAATCTACAGAATACACAGTATAAGGTTGGATTTACACTGTTTTGTGTGCTTGCAGCACACACGGTAATGCACACTTGTAGGTGTGAATTGGCCCATAAGGTTTACCCTTGTCTTTCACACTAAACTGCAGTGTGTAGATGTGAACCAACCACATGGGAATGAGAGGGATTTTTCCACACTTGAGAAACTCAAGTTTACGTGGCATTACCAACCCTAGATAGCACCAAGGTGGGTAGAAAATTTCTACAGACTATTATTGTTAATACATTAACCCTCAAAGTGTACCTCTCTTTTTAACCTTATTTGTTAAACAGATTAGTTTGTTGTTTATTTCTGGCTAGTTTGAAAGTTTGCTGGGGGCCCCTTTTGTACTGGGATTTCTAATTGATGTGCATTTTCATGCAGCAAAGTGCAAGAGTCTTGCTGCATGAAAACTATCAAGTGTGAATGGGATCTAAGTAAATTCACAAAGTTAAATGCTATTTTTGATCCAAAATCACTCATAAAATAATGTCATATTCGCAGGGGGCAATGTCCACAGGTGTAATTTATAAATCAAAAGGACTGGAGCTCCCCATTTAGCATAGACCAAAACACTTACGGTAACTATAGTCACCCACGCTTTTAACTCCAAAAAGGCTTATTAATCCTCCAAGGGTATGTCAAAATTAGGGCTGGTAATGAATAAAAATTTCCTTAATCGATTAATTTCGATTAATTATAACGCACATACACATCCAACTACATTGGCCTATACACATACAGCACAGCAATAAAGTAATAAAATGAACTAGGATCACACTAATCCAGCACGTTATTAATCTCACGTGCCCCACTCAATATGGCCGCCGCTTGAGTGGGAGCAACTCAGAATAATAACGTGCTGGATTAGTGTGATCCTAGTTTATTTTATTACTTCATTGCTGTGCTGTATGTGTATAGGTCAATGCCCGGGATCCCAACCTGAAATAAGCAATTTCAAGGAGGTGTCCCTCTCATTTCAGGGAGGTGCCCTCTCCCCCCCATCCGTGGAGGTGGGGTTAGGGGGGGCTTGGAGAGAGCACCCCCCTAAATGATGGCAGATAGCACAGGAAGCAATAGCTTCTTTGCTATCTGCAGACTTTTTTTTTTGCAGTTGTCAGAATAAAAAAAAAAAAAGGCATACGAATGCATAGCTAGATTACTATTGGCTATTTCACTTTGCAATAGCCTATAGCAAACTAGCTATTGCACCCGCCCCCTGCTGCTGTCAATCACCAGAAGAGGACCTGATAGAAAAATTCTGGTCCCCCTCTGCTGATTGACAGCAGCAGTGGGCGGGTGCATTAGCTAGTTTTCTATTGGCTATTGCAAAGTGCAATAGCCAATAGTAATCTAGCTATGCAATCGTATGCCTTTTTTTTTCTTTTCTGACTGACGGTCAGGCCGCGGCTCCCGATGTCAGAAAAGAAAAAAAAAAAAAATCCCAGGGAAAGGTTTAATCTGCTCGATTGAGCAGATTAAACCTTTCCGGTAAAAAGTGTGTCTCTCCCGGGTGTACTCACCGGCCCAAGCAGCTCCATCAGGTAACGAAGGGGAGGGGGAGGAGTCCAGTGACGTCACGGACATCGACATCACCGGACTCCTCCCCCCTTCCCTTCGTTAGCCGACAGAGCCACTTGTGGAAGGGGGGAGGAGTCCGGTGACGTCGATGTCCGTGACGTCACCGGATCTCCGACGGAAGACCCGGAAGCTGGCGGAGAGGTGAGTACGGAGCCAAAGAACTTTGATCGATCAAAATAATTTTGATCGATCAAAAAAATTAACAATTAATCGAGGGATTAATTGTTAATTTCCGCAGCCCTAGTTAAAATGATGTCCCAAAATCTCCCAATGCAACTCAGAGAAAGAAATATAAAGTGGCACATAGCGTAAAACCACAAACATACTTTTATTAAAACCCAGTTAAGATACACTTACAAGGCTCAGTGCACATATGGTGTGCACACAGGTAGATTGCATATATTGTAAGGAATTAGGGTTGCACAGATACCAAGTACAGTACTCGGTACAAGTACGAGTACATGTACCGATACTTTTAAGCTCCAAGACTACACTAGAGAAAAATTCAAAAATTAGGAGGCAGCTGTCATTTGTAAGGAGCACACGGAGCTCCTGGGATTTGTACATCTCTGTTTTAATGTACGATTTTGTTTTTATAAATATAAATAAAGGGATGCACAGATAACAGTTTTGCGAGTACGAGTACTGGTGCTTGCCAAGTACTTACAAGTACTGATACATTTTTGTTTATTGTCATGTGACAGTTTTTCCCTCTTTCTCAGCTCAACTGGCCACTACCACTCCCTGTTACAATGTCATTTCCGTTGTGTGCTTTGTCAAGTTCCACCCTAAGAATTACATCAACACTGTCTTCTTCAGGTTAATTTATTCTGTGTGTTCTACAGACCACTATATGTGTGCAGATTTAATTGGTCACTGTTTAAGCACAGTGGCTTAGTGGTTAGCACTCCTGCCTTGTAGCACTGGGTGTCCCTGGTTTAAATCCCAACTAGGGTACTACCTAGTTTGTATGTTCCTACTGTGCTCATGTAGGCTTCCTCTGAGTGCTATGTTTTTCTCCCACATGCCAAAGACATTCTGGTAGATAAATTGACCCAAAGCTATGTATGGGTGTGCAATAGAAAACTTAGATTGTAAGCTCAATTAGGGAAGGGTTTGTTTTGAATGTACAGTATGTAAGGAGCTGCATACATTTTCAGCGTTTTATATAAATACTTGTAAAGCTGGTAACATCACAGGTCCTCTTCACTCTCTTCTTCATTTGGATGGACAGATCCTAAGTGCTGCAGAGAGCAGCAACATATAATAAAGTAGCATCAATCTCTGCAGAATTCTCATGTCAAGGGTAGGGGGCAGAGCCTTCATACCCTTAGAAAAGGCTACCAGTCACAGTCTCTACTTAGGGGGCTGTTGTTTAATTTTTCTCCACAGGGTAATTTTAAGGGTCATATAGAGTACGAGTTCTAATAGAGAAGAGTACCGTTTTTTTTGTTTTTTTTAAATTCTTTTTTATATTTTAAAATATTTAATGAAACATAGGCCAGGGATTTAAGACATAAGAAAACCATTAGAATAACCATAATATATATAATATACCATACCTAAACGCAATTATTACCAATTGTTCAACTTGGTAAGGCGATGAACAAACATATCCACATCATGACAGTAGAAAGTTAAATGAGTATATTTATCAATGGTTCAATGGGCAATTCACCCAGTGAATAAAATAATAGATATTGGTCTATGTGATATTTAACAGAATTCTTCCTGAATTCTGTAGTATCATTTAGCCAATTTGTCATAGGATAAATGTGCACCAGGTAAATACAAATCTCATGTGGAGAGTACAGTGGAGATTTGGATGGCATGCAAGTGTGCATCCCTCCTGCTAATACCACCCTCAATGCCCTTCAGCATTGGGGGAGTGCTTTC
>NW_017306420.1:1725515-1759044 GCF_000935625.1 Nanorana parkeri | reverse complement strand
GGCTTATGTACTACCTACCGATGGACCCCTAACCAGTTTACCATGCAGGTATGAAGGAGTGGTAAATTAAGATACCACACAGTTTACAAATAGGTTATTCATTGTAATGTAACTGATATTTACCTTTCCAGGTTGCAGCAATGAGTAGATGGAGTTTTCTGTGATATCACTGGCTGTTCATTGTTTTATTTAATTTTAAAAGTAATTACAGGAAGTAGAAATATAACAGATCTAATCTACTGGCAGGATCAACAGGTAGTAAAACTATGTTTTTAGGGGGGGGGGACAAAAACTGCTGTCTTAATGTTAGTTAAAGACTGCATTCATATATGCAATTTTTGGTTTTGCCCTTAGTTCTACATTAAAGAAGTAGAACTATATGATTTTTAACCTACCAAGGCTCTAGCCCCCTTATCCTGAAATTGCATATTTAAAAATGCTACAGCAAGAATATACAGTAGGAAGCCATGGCTGGTTGCCTACACCTCTCATTGTGTGATTACCATGGAGGATATGAGATGGCAATTCTTTATTGCCCTTCTCATCCATTTCAGAATGAAAAGTAGGATAGTTCGCAATGAGTTACAGGTGATGGTAATTGCATTAGGCAATTGGATGCACCTGAGAGACTTAGGCACAGCAAGGGGAACATGTATAACATTCGATCTTTCAAATACAAATCCTCTTCTATAAAATACAGGAGAAATAAGAGTGGCAGAGCTGTGGCAGGTTCTTAGAATGCTGCCTGTATTTAACTCAGTATACAAGCCTACTATTGTAGTTAATCACTTTTAAAGGTTTTCTCTTAATTTTTAAGTCCCTTGAAGGAAATTCACCTTCGTGGTAAATTTTGCATTAAAGTAAATTTCTATGATATTTGGACATTTATATAGCATCATATAGAATAATGTGTTTCCAAGCAAATCTCCTACTCTCAGAAACCACTGGTGATTACTAGGTATAAAATCAGTGATCCCCAAGAGAAGGTCATCCCAGCTAAGTAAATCACCATGACAACTGATGACCAGGGGATCAGAAGCTAAAGTTATATAATTCAATTTAAACCCTAAGGAGATGATATACATGACCTGTTACTGTTAGCAGGTTATTATATACTTTGTAATTAAAAATAGATTATTCTTCCTTTATTTTTAAAATAGTTTAGAGCTTGTTTGCTCTTTCAATATTTCATTGCACTAATTTTCATCGAAATGTATCCTCCTGTCAGCACATTTCAAAGAAAGCAAAGAGAAGAAGTCTATAGTGATTGAAGTTCATGAATAGTCAAAACATTTTATTAATTATGGATAGAGAAGGGAAGAGTTAAAACAAATGCTCCAATACCTTCCCCGATACTGGAACTCCTGATTTCCTCTGACCGGCAGTGCCGTAGGGGTACATGGAGACAGATTTCTGGGCAATCAGAAAATGACCCGCCTCCTGGCTTCCTGATTGGCCAGGAAGCCGGCTCCATGCTGATTGGCTGGCAAGCCAGCTTTCCAGCCAATCAGTATGGAGCCAGCCGAATAGCCACCTCCATGCTGATTTGCTGAGAAGCCGACTTTTCAGCCAATCAGCATGAAGCTGGCTTTCCAGCCAATCAGTAATCCAGGAGGCTGGTCATTACTTGCCTCTCAGCTCCCTGATCACCCAGGAAGCAGTGTTCATGCTGATTGGCTGGTTCCCAGCCAATCGACATCGAGCCGGCCAAACATGGAGCTGGCTTCCCGGGAAAACAGGAAATCTTCCTGATTGCCTAGGAACCCGGCTCCATGTCAGAAGATGAACTAGTATCGGTACTCAGTTTCGTCGAGTACCGACAGCAAAATATCGGTACTCATACTCAATACCGAAAAAAACCGGTATCGGTGCATCCTTTGTTAAAACTTGTGTCCGTCTTTTTATGTCCGTTTGCCACTGGGGAAATTTCCCTTTATATCGCTTGACTCCCTTCACACGTCCTGGAGACACAACAGGAAATCAGAGGAGATGTCGACACAATGGTATCAATTCTCCTCATAAACAATTGTCTGGGGAACAGGTAAACCCATTGGAAGATTTAACCTTGTTCTGGTGGCAAATGTAAAACATTGGGATTTCTGCCACCCTGCTCCCCTGACAATAGTCACCAATACAAATATAGAGGCAAAATCTAACTAGCTGCAGTAACGTGCACATCATTTAAACCTGACAAGGATCCAGATCCTTCCCTGCTTTGCCTTTACATTGTAAAGGTGCCCATAAACCTTGCGATTATCGTTCAAATTACGAACGAAATTGGTTTTTCGTACGATAATCGGCCAGTTGATGGGAATTCAACGATTACAATTACTGTACAACTGGCCAAATTTCATCTATCGGGCAGACTAGAAAACTTTTTTGGAATCGTATGAAATTCAAAGGATTTGTGGCGTTTTTGTATAAAAAAAAAATCACAACATGAACACTGCACATGCGCAAACAGAAATCTGTTCTGTCGATCGACAAAATTCGACCAGCTAGTATTGCTGACGAACGATTATCGAAATCTACATTGGTCTGTGCATGATGGGCTATTTGAGCGGAAATTGAAAGAGTGTGCTTTGATGGTCAACAAAAAATGTAACAATAATTGTAAGGTGTATAGCCACCTTAATACACACAAGCTTTAGGGTCAGCTTCACACGATGGCACAATACTGTTCGACTCCTTAGGTATGTAATGAAGTTAAACTTCCGACAGCTCAGTTGTGATCTTCTTTGGGTATTAGGTCCTTGCAACATTTATTTAGAAAGGGCAGGATGTTTACCTTTTCTCAAACCTGGGAAGGCTTTGGATTGTCCCACCCCAATTTTTTGGTGTACTTTTAATTATTACATGACTTTGGTAAAGCTTCTGTACAGAGACATCAATCCAAAATAATTTCCATTTACAATGCAGAGTTGAACAGCACTAGATGCCTTAGATTCTGAAAAGCCAAACAAAAATACCTGCAGACACTTACATGCCCTCTCTTATCGCCTCCAGAGATAAAATAATACAGATTAATTTTTTTGATCAGGTATATTATACTCCTGCTGCTCTCTGCAGTCTGGGTTTAGGCCCTCAGCTCTGTTTCAATAGATGTGGCAAAAGAGCCAGTTTCCTGCATTTATTCTGGTCATGTACAGTGGTCCTTGCCATTGTGTCAGAAGTTACTATCTTTTTGGAGAGGAATCTGCGCCTGCCTAATGTCTTTAACTCTGTGACTTGTTTATTGGGCATAATGGGGGACCTTCCCCTAGACTTTTATGTGAAGCGCAGATTCTTTTATGGAAAGAAAACTATACTTTTGCCATGGAATACCCCCCTGGCTCCCTTTCTTTGTGGGTGGAAATGTATCATTGACCAGACTCTCGCACTTTATAAAATTGCTTACGAGGAGAGAGACTCTGGATCCTCAATCTATTTTTCTATTTTAAAATGGACATAAGAGAGGTCTGTTTAGACCTCTGATATTTCCCTTAGCCCCTGACAGTAAAGTACACAAATGTAAATATTTAATAAAAATATTGATAATAATAAATAAAAAATGAAACCTTAAAAAAAATAATTTAAAAGGTTAGAAAAAAATAATATTCGGTTTCGGTCTGCCATTTGTTTTCCAATTCCATTTTGGTGCACCTCTAATCCAAACCATTATAAAATAACCCTGACTATAGTTTTAAAGAAATAACCTTCTCTATGTAAAAATAGTTGCAGGGATCCACTTGGCACTAACATTACCTGAAATGCACAAAAAATGTGCATTATGTCTGTGTGGCTTCACCTCTTCCTCTATCTTTTACTGCAGACAACTCTGAATCATAAAACAACAGAGCAATTTGACATCCCTTGCTTCTCTCAAGATGTGAACTTCTACTGTAGCCAGAAGATGGTGCCGTATAAATTGCAAGCATATGATCTGTAGCACTAATGGAGCCTACTTCTGTCTGAGGAGAGCTCAATTTATTTTTGTCCAAGTAACAGGGGCCAGAGAAAAAGCAAGTGATAGAAAATATCTCCAGAAACAGCAAATAAAAAACAAAAAACAAATGTAGAGTGGGTTAGAACCTCTGTGAAGTTTGTATTGTTGTCTGTACCTGTCCTGTTACCTCCCTTCCTATCTCTGTGTCACATCGACAAAAAATGTGGGGGATCTCCCCGGTTGAGTTGAAGGCATAAGTTGGATTTTGGCTTTAAAATAATTATTTCAGTGGCCCTATACACCATCTCCTGGATTGTTTCTGTTACATGTACACATGTGAAATGGAAATGTGTGCATTAAAGCAAATATCCTCTACCTATGAATAACAGAACAGCAGGGGATCTCTTGCCAGAATCCCTGTTATTCATGTGGCAGTATGATACAATCTATAGACGTTTGTATTTGCCAGGCGTGAGGGGAGATTCTGAGGTGTAGGGCCATTTTCAAAGGGATAAAAATACAGAATCATTATCTGGATTGAGTTATTTTCTCTTCTTATATTTGTGTGCTGTGAACCCCATTGCTCTATCCGTGGAGAGGAGAGTATTCAAACTATACCTAAAGCAATCATAAAACTTTTACAAACACTATACAGTATATGCCTGTGGCAAGAATATGGTCTATCCAGGACTAACTCAAAGCCGACTTCAGAAGGGAGCTGATTCCAAAGATTGAGAACACTAAGCCACTGTTTTTCCTGAAACAGCAACAGCCTTCATACAGCTCGTAGGCTGATTTATGTTGTACACACTGATTTAAACCATTGTTCCTGTGTATCTTCTCTAGATTACATTCCTCATGGATTTTTGTCGAAACAATCTGTTCTTTTTTTGTGAGGACGAAAATAAAATGCTACTGTTAAATTCCCATTCCAGATTTTACAATAAACACAAATTGGTTTCATGTTGGATTTTTAGATAACGACACTCAAGAGAAACATGCATCGAGAACTGCAACTAACGTTTAGAGGTAATATTGCAGGGAACTATACGATTTTAAAGCTCACAGATCAGACACAGGGGCATGTTTATAGATGCTGGCATGGGAACAATGCAGAGTCATTGCGGTGAATTAAATAATAAGATGGATTGTGCCATGTTCTTGCAAGACACAGACTTTATCCAAAAGATAATTATTATATATGAGCTTGTTCCAAATTCAATTTCAAATAAAGCAACATGGCAAAGCTTTAAAAAAGTTCTATCTATCTATCTGTATATCTATCTATCTATCTATCTATCTATCTATCTATCTATCTATCTATCTATTATCTATCTTTGAGATCTTGGGGCCCATTGCAGGTAGGTGCTGGATGTTACAATTTGCTATAACATTGCAACATATATATTGCAATATATTTTCTTGCAACCAATTTCATGAATATCGGTAATGGCAAATCTTCCTGCGTTCGATTCACTGAGGTGAATCCCCTTTAAGTCTAAGGGGGTGGGGGGAATCTTGTTATTAAATTCTGGTCATTTTTAGGGCTAGGAAGCAAAATTCTATCAAGCTGGCCCATGCTATGGGGAACATGTACCAATGCAAAAAAGAAAAAAAAAACATATAGAAAAAATATATAGTGGTCTATTCACAAAGCTGCCGAAAGCAGCCGTGTGAATAATCGACCCGAAGTGAAGTGAGCCGAACACTGTTCGGCTATTCACTTCAGGCATGTACGGCTGATTTCAGCCGTAAATCGGCTTGCTGCGGGGTTCGGGTCGGCCGCACATGCTCAGCATGTTCGGCCGACCCGAAGTGCAGAAGGAGGTCGACTCAGCTGATCCAACACCTGGATTGGCTGAGCCGATCCTCCGGCAGGCTACTCGTTGCTGTTCGGCCTATTCTCATAGAGTGAATAGCTCGGCTTATCTGCTTGGTACCTCTGTGGTACCGAGCAGAATAGAAAAACAGAGTTGAAAAGTAGAAAAAAAACAGAACATGATTGGGCGGAGCTAGCAGTGTTAGCTAGCTCCCCCCAACTGTTTTCTATTGGCTGGGACCAGCTGTCATTACAATGAGAGCTTGTCGGAGCCGGCGGTGGTATCAAAGCCAGCTCTGCTGAGTTCTCATGGTACTGACAGATCAGAGTCCCCTGGCTACCAAGGGGGAAGCTGAACTGTCAGTACCATGAGAGCTCAGGAGAGTCGGCTTTCATATCACCTCCGGCTCTGCTAAGCTCTCATTGTAATGCAGGGGGGAGAGAGCACCCCCCTGAAATGATGGCAGATAGTACGGGAAGCAATAGCTTCTTTGCTATCTGTGAGTTGTTGTTTTTTAGTGTTCTGACAGCACCCCAATCTCAATAATTAACAGAAGCATTAAGAATAATATAGAGTTACAGCACAGTAAAATTGGCCAGCAGCAGGGAAGTTTTTATCTGGGATAATAGGTCTAACTGACGTAAACCTATCTTTTACTTTTATCTCATCTATGGGTATACGGGTTGTGGTGGATGAGTGATACAATGTAACATGGTTTACGTGCCGTAGCTGCAGTAAATAACAGAATGCAGAGATTTTGTCAATGCTGTTTTATCATGTTTTGTTATTTTTTTCTGCTTTATTGCAGCATACTAAATGCTGAAATCTGGGCAGATATATATAAAAAAAATCAATGCAGTTAAATATTTAAAAAAATAATAATTGGTGTATGCACCTGAATTTGGATTGGTATTAGCCTACTTTAATCCCATGCGCAGCAGGAATAGGAGAAGGAGGGGTAACACTAGGAACTCATTAGGAGTGCTGGATGCACATGTGCTGACAAGGAGTATGCTGACTGGAGGAGAAAAGAGAGTGGGCAGAGGGATGAAATTGTCAGTGTAGTGTCTATTTAAATCAAGAAGTTGCCAGGGTGTAGTCAGCCCGAGTGTGATTGATAGTGGAGTCTTTCCTGAGCTATGATTATTGTTTCCTTCTGCTTGCTGCTAGGGGGTGTCCTTGGTGATAGTGTGAAAAGCAGCAATATTTGATTATGATTATTAGTTTACCCTTGGCCAACCATTAGGAGGTTTATTGCTAGCGGCACAGACTAAGAGAGGGTATAAATATTTAGGAGTGACCTTGGTAAGTCATTCTTCCCCTGCGCCTCCTGCCTGGGGAAGGGATGCAATTGCATGTTTGATCCTCCTAGACTTGCTGCCTAAGGAAGATTACCTCATAATTGAACCAAGGACTGAGCACTGATTTCAAGGCCTTGTATGTTGAGCCAGGGCATTGAAATACCATGGAGGCACCTAAGAAGCTGGATGGAAGCTTGGTCCATGTCTGAAATGTGGTGATTTCTCCCCAAGAGTCAGAACCTGAACCATGCAGTATCCTTCACCCAAGAGCTGGTTTCACAGACTGCTGGGTCAGCTTGAAGGTTCTCTATCTGTGAAGATCAAAAGTACCTTTTCTCTCTCTTTTGGAGTCTGCCAAGTCCATGTGTGCCCTATGCCCTAACCCTCTCTCCAGTAGTGTTGAGAGTAAACTCCTTGTTTACATTAATAGTGACTGGTGCCCATCCATTCACATTGCTCCGCTATTGTAAAGGACAAGAACATGAAGTGAAATGCTAATCCACTCTGGCTCTGGGATTACTTATATGCCCTTGTAGGTCTGGTGAGGGGTAATAAGTTAGCCAGTTAAAGGAGTGAAAGGGGCTGTCCCCACGCTGCAGTGAAAAGGAGAGCCAAAGCCCATGTAAGCAGGTATTGGTTCACATGCTGCAGATCTGCTGTCTTACTGCTGTGTGAAGAGAGAAAGAACATGGAGGGTTTTACTAATTATACTGTGAACTTCTTGTCAGTAGAATTGAAAGTCTCTGCCCTAGGGATCACCACTGTCTCACAACTGAATCCTAGACACTGGCATGCGGTTGCAATCTAAAGGGAGCCTGATGCTTTATACTGAGGGAGGCGACAAGGTCATCAGGCTAATGTGCCATCACTGCTCAGGACTCGCTGTGACAATACAGCTATGAAGCAGATGCCATGATTTCCGGTAACTTCTTTTAGAGTTGACACCTCCAACTTTGCTGCCCCAGGCATTGAGAGTGGATTACTGGATTAGGTGGATTAGAGTTTGTTGAGCCTGCTGCCGTCACCAAATCCACTTCAGCTACTGCTACAGAAAGTACCTGGATTATGTTGGACACAGTGCAGTCCGCAATGTATCACAAACGCACCTGATTCAGAGATTCCCCTTGTACTAGTCGTAAAATTGCCTCAAGCCAGTAAGCCTATGTAGTTGGGAATGGAGTGAAAGTTATTGGCACTGTCAACCCTAGTATTAATTCACTCCCCACAGAAGAATTATCTATTGAATTAGACTCAAGTATACAGTCCGAATGCATATCTGAAACAAGGGACTTCGTCCTAGGCTGGTGATCAGCGAATGTGATGCGAATGTAAAGCATCGGGAGTGTGAGGAAGGCATCTTTGCCAATGTGCCATGTCCCGAGGAGCTATACGTGAGCTCAGAACCAGTGGTTCATTCATTACTTGCTTCCTACTGAAAGTTTGGAAGTTGAGGAGCCTGTTAGTGTGCTTGATGATATGGTACCTTCCTAGGCTGCTAAGCATCCTTCTTGCATTATTTTCTGTCTTCTTTATTAATATGACCTAAACTCAAGACATTGTAAAACACTGTGTAGTATTGAGTTATGAACAAAGTCTAGCTAGAGACAAAGAGTAGCTGGATACGGTTTAAAATATATTTGTATCTGCTTGCTATATGATTTTGAGTAAGGGATGTATTAAACATATACCACGGGGAAGGAAAGTTTAATGAAGTTTGGCAACAAATATTAATGTGATGGAGGGTCCCCTGCTTCCATATATTAGCAAAAGATAAAATTTTCCCCAATAGGGGATCCCACCATTCCTTCAAAGTATGCAGCAAATATTTATAAAAATATATTTATTTTAGAGGTATTAAAAAACATACATATCAAAAAATATCAAAACTATTTTTGATATGTTTTGATATGTATGTTTTTTAATACCTCTAAAATAAATATATTTTATAAATATTTGCTGCATACTTTGAAGGAATGGTGGGATCCCCTATTGGGGAAAATTGTATCTTTTGCGAGTAAGGGATGTACTTGACCCAAACAGTCAAGTGCTCTGGTTGCATCACTTGCCCCTCCTCGTTACCTGCCCATTTACAAAATGCCTTGTTTTTTTTTCTTCTTCAAAGAATATAAGGCATTCTGTGAATAGGCAAGTAGTGAGAAGGGGTGGGTGATGGGACCAGAGCACTTCACTTCTTGAGTCACATCTGTCACTCCATGCAGAGCCCAGAAGAACTGTGTTATGTGTAGAAGCTGGCAAGCTACAAAGAACCCCATAAAAGAGGTTTAACCTTTGCATACCGAAATTATTCTTCACAGTTAGCGCTGTGAAAATGTGGAACAGACTCCCCCAGAAGCTAGTTCTAGCCAGCTCAGTTAATTGATAAAAAAAAAAAAATTTGGATGTATTCCTAAATGCACAGAATATTACTGGATATTGAGTTCTTATAGGTATATCAAGCAGGGACGTGCGGTCAGGGGAGGCAGAGCCTCACCTAGTATTATGGAAGAAAAAGCTGTCAGCTTGAAATCTGTAGCTGACAGCAGGGAAAGCCTTCCCGCTGTGTAACCTGTCATGGACGGAGCGCTGCCTGTTAATTACAGACAGTGCTACATTCGGTTTTTGCCAGGTAGTTAGGTTGCACAGCAGCTGGCTTCCCCACAGCTTGGGTAACCTAACTTGTTTAAGCAAGAGCTGTCACAGCCTCTACTCTGTGTTAGAGGCGTGAGCTCTGTGGATGGCTTGGACCAATGGCAAAGTGCCATTGGTCCAAGCTGTTCAATCAAAAAAACAAAAACAGTGAGGACATCAATCTTGATGCCTCACCAGGGATGAGCAAGTGAGGGACAAGGAGGCTCCTCCCTTCCTCCTGCCCACACAGCAGCTTGGTTACCGAGCTGGGTGCTGAGCTTCAGCGGGATGGGGTGGAGCTGCGGCGGGAAGGGGGCAAAGCTAATACGGGCTGGAGGATGCCTCACCCAGCACAGAAGGCATGTCACATCACTGATATTAAGCACCAGAGATTATTGATCCAGGGAATATCCGATCGCCTTATGGGATCAGGAAGGAATGTTTTCCCCTGTTGAACTATATTGAACCATGCTTTATAGGGGAGGTTGCCTTCCTCTGTATCAACAGTGGGTAACTGTGGGCATAGTGTTCCGTTTAGGCCTTGTTCACACCGAAAGCGGGTGCGTTCCAGATTGGTAGCTGCTGGAACGCACCGCGATCGCTAAGAAACTTCTCCCCGCGTTTTGGAGCGGGAGGGGGCGTGGTGGTGCATTGAATTCGCTTCCAAGGCTCCCCGCCAGCAGTGCGATAGAACGCATGGCAAAACTTTGCCAGTGTTGCGTTCCACTGCAAACGCAAAAAATAGAGCAAGCCCTATTTTTCGCGTTTGCAGTCGAATGCAACGCTGGCAAAGTTTTGCCGCACGCTCGATCGCACTGCGGGCAGGGGGACGTGGAAGTGCCATTGAACTCAATGCACCACCATGCCCCCTCCCGTCCCAAAATGCAGGAGGAAGTTTCTCAGCGATCGCGGTGCGTTCCAGCAGCTACCGCTCTGGAACGCACACGCTTTCGGTGTGAACAAGCCCTTAAGGTTTTTCTTCTTTTTTTTTTTTTTCTTATTTCTATAGGTTGAATTTGATGGACTTGTGTTTTTTTTCAACCTGACTAACTATGTAACATTTTTTGGGACTTTGCAAATGTCCTCCACACATAACATGCAGCTTTATAATGATAATTTATACACCCAGTGCTGTGTACATTATAATTTTTCCAGGAGTTTAGCTTACGCACATACAAAGAACATACAAAATTATAAACAGTCAAGACTGCACCTGAGACATAAAGAAGAGCTCTGGGTAAAAATGTTATTAACCCTTGCAGTAGGACTACCCCCACACTGCAAGGGTTAACAGCTCTATTCGAGCCGGCTTGTTCTTAGACCGGTCTCTAGAGCCTCTCTCCCCCTCCTCTGCAGTGGTCAAGTATCCCTGTGTCATCACGTTCTATGCAAGTGTATAGACGTAAGGATGCTGAGGAACATTCCGTCTGTGTAGCGGAGGATAATACAGGTTTCAGTGACCGGAGAAGAAGGGAGTCGGCTCTTCAGTTCGGGTAAGTATAACTTTTTTTTTTAGCACCTAGACAAAAACGAGCAGTTAACCCTTGCAGTGCAGGGGTAGCCCCACTGCAAGGGTTAATACAATGTTTCCCCAGTTTTTTTTTATATTGTTATTTACCTGGATATCATTTTCATGCTTTGAGTCAGTGACCTGGACCCTTAGGGCCTGTTCACACGACGTCCGTTTTGTGTGCTGACCAGATCCGTACGCTGCTGCACTCAAAATGCATCCCAATGTATCCCTATGTGTTTTATGGGTTACAGTTCTCACGTGCGCAGTCCGTTCAGCTTACGACAGAAAAAATACTGCATGTCACATTTTGTCCGGTCCGGAAACGGTCTGGAAACGCACGAACGCGCACAAAACACAACGAAAAACGGAACGGAAACGCAACGCAATGCAGCTAAGGTAAAAAAATCATTGTATTCTTGCTCCACTTATTATGAGGTTATCAACGATAGACAGACAGGTTGGGTTAGAGGTAACGACATGAACTGCAAACATGCCCATTACCTTGCCATGGACATACGAATAAAGGAAACACATTTATCCAGGTGACCTCGCAAATCCTCATACAAACTCCAGAACTGACCCTTGGAGTCCCGGAGCCTCAAGATTGGGTGTACCCAATAACGACGTCTCCTGCGGGCTCGTTCTCTGCAGATTGCTGTAGCCAGCACCATCAACATGCCTGCAAATATGTGATACATGTCTGATCACCAGCTTTACATACACAAAGGGAAGTAGATGTTCCGAGAGGGCGGAAGTGACCTCAGAGGCTGAATCTGCATACTGACAGCCCCTTGGCTAAAAAAAAAAAATGAACTGTCAGCATCCGGACCGAAAACGCACTGCATCAGCAGCTCCATGTCTGCTGATCAGGACCTGATCAGGACATGAACAGGACCTGATCTCATGTGAACAGGCCCTTACAGAAATGAAGAAATCTAACACATATTTTCAGCTTTCAGGTCTGATTCTGCAGTCAGGCACAGCCAAGAAACACGCATTTTCAGGAGGCCAGCTAAAATGGCCCTTGTAATTGTCCAACAGAGGGTGTATTTTAAAGCCCAACTCTGGTCTCTGTTTCCCTTTTAGCCCCCACTAGCAGTATTTGATGCCTTTTCCAGTTTAATATTCTGGTCTGATCATGTTATGCCGCAAGGTTCTCTTCTTTGCCTCTTTTTTTACACTGAACGGTCCTTACTGATTCATAGAGGGGCACTGACATGACGATGCCTTAGAGAGCAGGGCCATGACCCCTGTGCTCACAGCATGTGCTTAGTCTTTCAGGTTGATTGACACACAAGAGTAAGGACATCTTGTGGTGAGAAGAGGTACATACGGTATCTAGTTTGAAAGCGAGATTTGCAGCCTGAGCTTCTTTTTTTTTTTTTACAGGGATATTCACTACAGGGTGAAGAGTTTGGAGAAGACAGGAGAAGTGAACAATCTAGGCTAAAATAGCTGATTTGGAAAGTGAGCTGAATTGGAGAATGTTTCCAGTTCAGCTATGTTGTTCTAGATTGTTCACTTCTCCTGTCTTCTCCAAACTCTTCACCCTTTTGTGAATAAGCCTGTTAGTTTTGCAGATTTAAAAAAAACATTTTTAGTTTACAGTTGATTATTCATGTTTAATATTGCATTTATTTATGTGATAAGACTTCTAATTAATTAACAAGTGTATGGAAAAAATCCTACAGCTACAAATTAGATATTTGACATTTATGTAATTTCCTGTGTGGCAGTTGGCAGATATTGTTCTGTGATATGAAGTCACATGGGTTGTACTAAACCTATTCATAATATACTTCCTTTATTTTACATAAATGCACTTCAAATACATTCTTAAAACTCTTGCATTTTTATCCTTGAATGTTATTAGAAGCTCTTTACATATACAGATTGTGGCATTATAAACAGCAATCATATGCAATTATCTTTAGTGAGAATGCATATTTCACCTTTCCTCTGGTTCAAGCAGTCAGAACAATGTATCACGACTGCTGTGGGTTATTATTGTTCTTTACACATTCACCCTTGCCTTTGTAAACAGACCTAAATATTTTTGTATTTACTCTATCCTTATATAAAGGTCAAAAACAATGTGTTGCTTTTTTAATACCCACGTTTAACTGCTGCAAACTGTCAGGAAATCCCATCTTTCTGTTGCTGATATTGACTTATGAGCATGTGATATGCTTCAGTTTGATAAATGGGGTCATACATAGTTGAATGATTATGTAATGGTTTATTTGATGTGATGTTACATAAGCAAGCATTAATAAATATAAAAAGTTATTTTTAATGGGGGGTTTTGTTATTTAGCTTGTTGTATGTTCTGTGGATGTGCAATTCATTTCTGTGTTCTAGAAACATATAATTAATAATCATCAACAAGTGTTGAGTCCATGCATTGGGTATTAGAGATATGAGTGCAAGTGGCTTAAGGTGCCCATACAACTTACCTGTGTACTTTGGTTCCTCACAGTAGTAAAGTAGTCATAGTAAGTACATTTACAATTATGCAGCAGGCCCAGTGACACTTTTCCATGTATCAACTCTGCTGGCCATGTGACTCTACAAATGACTTGACCAAGAACAGTGTATACAATTGGAAACTTCTCAGCAGCATCCCTCTGTACAGTATGCTCTTCAGAATACAGTAATCTCTGTTGTCCGGTATGCAACTAACCAGAACTCTCATCTAACCAGAAAAAAAAATCCCCTGTGTACTTATTGTTCTTCTGATCTGCAGCATGTATTATCCTAGAACTAATTGTGTGTCTATGGGGTATATTCACAAAGCTATTGAAGGATCTAGCCATGTGCACTGGAGCACACCTTGTTATCTCTGCCTGGAACTGTAATGCTTTCGTGGGAGTCTTGTGGCTGGTAAAATTCATATTTTCAGATTGCGCATTTCAGATTTAAACTATAAACGCTGAATTAATCAGTAAAAAATTGGCTCATCAGGGCACCTGCACAAACCTTTTATTTCTCAGTGCCCCAGAAGCTTCCAAAGATGGGATGCTAAATGTACAAGGTTTGATTTCCACTCTGAAGAATAGCATGCCCTTTCCTTCCCCAATCCTGCATGCTTTTTTGATGTATTGTTGATTTCAATTTTGCTGGGATGTGAATTTTACCAATTGAATGTACCAGTTTTGATGGCCCCTAGGAAGCTCATGAAAAGAAAGGAAGGGACATAGGTCATCTTGCTGTAACTGGAAGGATTGCTCTAAACACTGTCATTTAGCATTAATAACATTACAGGTCAATGATCAGAACTTATTAAGTAGTTCCATGATTTAATGAAGACTTCAAGCTGACCTGGGTTTTCCATGTAGATTATAGCCAATGAGATAGGCAAAATACCCATCCTCCATGTAAGGGTAGTCATTCCAAGTTATGAAATATAACTCATTGTATCACAAGATTTAGCATAAAGACTCAGAGTAACACACAGACCCTCACTTGATATGGCAGTCAGTAATGCAACCCACAACAGCCTATCAGAAATGATCTTTCAATGGTCTGACTACTTTCAAAACTGAAATATGAGTATCATTTTTGTGGTTCATGCACATGCTAATCTGTGCATCTTATTATGCGAAAATGTAGAAGAAATTGTGACTATAGTTCCCATAGAAAGAAATGTAACTGTTCCCATTTTACTTACTGCAGATGCCTTAGGAGAGTGAGCAGAGACACATACAGGACTTTTCACTAAAGGGTGAAGAGTTTGAAGAAAGCAGGAGAAGTGAACAATCTAGGATAAGATGTAAAAGTGAACTGGAAAGTGAGCTGAATTGGAGATTGTTCACTTCTGCCTTCTACAGACTCTCCACCCTTTAGTGAATAGCCCTGTAGTCTCTACTGTGTTGTATGAGAAATATAAGGAACTAGCCGGTGATTTCGCTCAATAGTTCCCACCCAAAAAAAGGAACTAGCCAGTAAATTTTGCTCACTAGTTTAAACCCAAAATGCAATACCCATTTTGGAAATGCTAGTCTTAAACATATCCAGTATATATACCATGTGTGTGTGTGTGTATATATATATACAGTATATATGTGTGTATATATTACTACTCAGTAATTCAGTGCTAACATTTCCGAGTCCTAACAAAGTTGTAACATTCCCTCCAAAAACATATCACATATTTGAATAATAAAAAAACTGCATGTTGTGTTTACTTGTGTTATCTTTGACTAATATTTAAATTTGTTTGATGATCTGAAACATTAAAGTGTGACAAACGTGCAAAACAACGAAAAATCAGGAAGGGGGCCAACACTTTTTCACACAACTGTAATCAGAGAAGTACCTGTTAGCAACAGTAAATATGTACAATAAATCCTGACAGGAAACAAGTGCATTCACTTTCCTTGTAGTTATTTAGGGTAACATTTGATTATTTCATATAGTGCATGTATTTTATGATTATTACTATAACAGTTATATATCCGAATAAGCAGCGCGGGTTTCTTTTAATACAGGTAAAATACATTTTTAAACAAATTAACCTTTTTTAATGCCTTGTATATGTGGCCCAGGGATGCAGGACTCAGTAGTAATAGAATTTGGAGCCCAGCATCAATTTCATCAGCAGCAGAACTCTTTGGAGGCAGTTGCAGAACCCAGATCTGCCAACAGTTTAATGTATCTGTAACTGCTGCATTTGTGCCAAAACTATTGCATTATATAGCAAAATCTGAGTCAGAACAAAATAAACAAAAATAAGTATTATATAACAATTTTGCACAGATGTGCAGAAGCCTAACCATAAAATAGGGACACATTGCTAATTTTAATTATATTTAAATGTAAACATATCTAACATTTTGCTTATGCATACGCTTTGTGTATTATGCTCTATCTTTATTCTGACTATGTCATGAAAAGGGATTTCAGCTATGTCAGAAAATGAATATTTAATCCTGGAGATCTGATATAAATTTAAGAAGAGACACAGTCTGTGGCAGCACTCTTTCCTCAGATGGCAGTTAATGAGTTAAGCAGTAGGCAGTGCTGTGGGCCTTTGAATAATAGTGCAGCTGAGTGGAGCTGCAGCAAGGAGAGATCTGGATAGAGATGTTAACTAAAGGAGATCACAGAGCCTTACAGCACTGCTAGAGCACATCCCTGGCTACTATTTCAGAGGCTGAGGGAGACCTCTCTCTACCTGATTTATGGATGCTGTCAGTTCAGGGGGGACTCCCCTTTTCAGCAATGCAGGACTGGAAAGAATTGCCCAGCTATTCCCTGAAACCCAAACCTGGTGATTTCTAGGAGGTCTTTCTGCAGACTTGCTGCTTTCACATCCTCCTGTGAGATTAGACTTACTCCGAGACACAAACTGCTGAAGCTGCTGTACATACATCGCTGCTCTCAGCCCCAAGAACAGGGCACCAAGAGGCAAATGTCAGGCTCCGGACAGCCCCTGCCATTCAGCTCCGATCTAATGCAGCAATTGACGGTGTAAAGGTCGGGAGATGCCTGTGGAAGCTGGAAACTGCTAGCTGGCCAGCAGACGGCGTGGAGTTGGACATCGTATCACCAGACAGGTAAGGGCTGAGATGTGGTTACTTTACAAGCCTGCCTAATTGAAGCGGTTCTTATTTATCAACATAGTTGTTCTATTTATCAACATAGCTGATGTATTTATCAACATGCATGAATCAGAAAGGTTACTTGCAAGTGCTAATACTGAAAGCTCGAACATCACATTACTGTACAAGTAACTTTGCTAGTTAAGCTTGCTAGGTAAACTTTATCATCCATATAATTAAAGGTCTAGCTTGATGTTAGTGTTGCCTCTCTTAGCCCATTAGTGTATGGTATTTATTCAGCAGATGGGGCGGAGGGGGTGTTGTGTAGTTTCCCTTCATAGCCATAATGCTGTGTTATATTAATATCTAGTGGATCTGGAGAATAACAACCTGTACATTTGTCTGTACCTGTCATAGGACGTGATAGTGTGAGATGAAAGCCTCTTTAGGCTTTACAACTTCAAGGCAATCTAAAAATGCCAGGCAGTAGATTAAACTGGTCTATATGAAAGCAGATGCTAGGAGGGTCATTCCTTGAGAACAGGAGATCCTTAGGTAATTCTGCTGTTTTATATGACGAGTAAAGGGGATTTGGAGTGGCAAGTTTCAGGCTAGTTAGCTTCATGGCAAGCGATGCAGTGTCACGGAGCGAGGCAGATGTCTGGACGACAGGTGAGCAGGGCAACCAATGAGACCAGTTAAATCCTTACAAGCTAGAGTTTGTCTTCAACACTCCAGCACACATCAATGTGCAGATTGCTGCTTAATGCACCAGTGCTTTCCATAAATCTGTGTTCCCAGCTTCTAGCTGATCCTTGCTAGAAACTGTTCTTTAAGCAAGAACAGTTTTATGTATTCCTGCATGCAGAAAATGTCATTCCCACTGACAAGCCTTTTTTTGTCATTTCAACAGTGGTGCTATATAATGAACCAGACTCACATGTACTGTATATCCTGTCAATGCGTATACCCTATCCTTCTATTGGCTTCTATTCATTTTTAATCAAAAGACTAAAATGCCATATCTCGCTGGCTTGATTTCTCACAGTTTGCTCATAAATTACAAATAACCATTTGTCTCCAACACAATTTATTATGTATAACTGCAGTCAATATTTTGCACATGGTAAAAATTCAGAAGGATTGAATACCAGGATGAACTGTGGTAGCATCTGCCATGATACAGATAGTTTGTTTAAATATTAAGATCAAGGGGCTTTTGAGTGCTTGTTACACCTTAGCCTAGGTATGCCAACTGTTATACACATTACCTAGGTTAGACTGTGAGAGATGATTCATATAGAAGATCTGTGCTAGAAGGACTTTGTGTGTCTCACGCTATTCCTAATGAAATGTGAAAAGCAGGCAATGTGACAGCCTCTGCTGTGTAGCCAAACTTCTCTACAGACTTGCTGATCTGTTAAATAGGGCATCCTTTCCTCTACAGCAAACCACAGTGCACCTGAAAGGGTTAACTGCTTCTCTAGATGGCTCCTCTGGGAATGAAAGGGTTAAATTGCCAGATTTCATGAATTTTAGCTATAGTTGTATTCTGGCACTGAGTGGATTACTGGTATAATATACCATGGATTACTGGTGATATACCATAATATGATAGGATTTAGTCAGTGTTGCATGTTCATCAATAATGACCGCATTTGTAGAGTTAGTCTCCCTCATTATATATGGAAGTAAATCTATCCTGGCACTTTTAATCCTTATATGCTACTCTATAAATCCTGTTCATTGCACAGAGCACCCTTGTACGTCAGTAAGTTGAATTATTTACGGTCTTGTGCTCCTACTGACATATGATAGATGTATAGACTTTTGACTTTGGCATAAACATTGTGGATTTTTAATATTGCATGTTTGTCTATGTAATGGTTTAGAGAACAATATACAAAGTCACACTATTTCTAATTGGCTTCAAAATTCTACAGGATGTTCCTCTGCTGGTGGGTTAACAGCATTACTATTTTTGATTAGACACTACACTGTCTGAACAGGAACATTATCACCACAGATCAAACCAAATCATTAAAAGGCACTTGTAACTGACAGCTGTCACTATGTTATATTGATAGAGCTTTACTTGGCATTCATTAATATTGTAATTCCCCATTATTCCATGACAATATTACAATTCAGGCTCCACAATACAGTAGATATTACTGGAACTTTGTGAAGATTGTTTGGTTTTCAAGCATTTTTGAACATGGATGAATGTATGAAAAAGGTAATGAAAGGGTTGAATATATGATCTCTACAGATTTGGATTTGTCCATGATTGTCTCAGGAATCTGAAAGGAACCTGGCATGGTTAAATCTATTTAAAGATATGATGGCATTTATCATATGTCTCAATGTCTGGAAATAGGTAATGCAACCTTAACAATATTTACTTGAATGGCATTGCCCTTTTCCATGGATTTAAATTGCACCAAAGTTTTAAGGATTCTTTCAGTTCACGTTAATAATCTTCATTCCCACTTGTCAGTTGGCTGTATAATACAGACTGCAGTTCAGTATCTCCATGGATGTTTTCACCTGCAGCCATTTACATTATATAACACAAAGTTCAACTGATGGAAAATTGACATACTGGCCAGAATACCTGTTTGTCTCTATGCAGAAGTCAGACTGTCGGTCAGTAGATTGTAAAAACATCAGGAAATAAGAAGAAATCTCTCCACAGTGAGGGGATATCCTCTCTTACACATTTGTCTCCTTCCCCATTGGAAGGTTTACCCTCTATGGCTATGCTGAGGACACTCACATTTAGGGCCAGTGCAAGGATTTTTGGCCAACACAGGTGAAGGTGCATTTTTGCGCCCACCCCCCTTTCGGTGTCCTGAGACGGCTGCCTATGCAGCTTTACGCTAGTGCCCGCCCTGACCACATTGCTCAGTCTACCACAAAAACCCGGAGGCATTTCCAGTGGCGTCAAAAGGGGGGTGCAGCAAGCACCCGGGTGATGCTGTCCATGGGGGTGACACCAAAATGACTGATCGAGAGCCCAACAGCTGCAGGAGAGAGGAGGGAACATGGCGGTAATCTCTTATCCCGCCGGATGAAGGACTCCTCTCCTCTCTTTGTTGGTGTCCATCACCAATATGGTCCCTGGGTTTTAAGTGCATGTGACAACCCTGCCTGGGAACACTTCTGGACATGTCCTTGCTAGGAGAAGATCACACTTTAAAGGCTCAGTTCACCCTTCCGACCATGTTTCATGGTGCACCCATTTTTAAGGTGTAACATGAAACATGGTCAGATTGCAAACCCCCCACCCCCTCTCACACACACACACACACACACTTACTGGAATCGTGGGGTTCTTCTCGGTGCAGGCTGCTTTTTTTTTTAAAGTTGCTTGACTCCGCCCACACATCCATCCACAGGAAGGAAGGGCTTGTAGTTTTAGAGGAATACAAGTGCGGTGACGCACTTGTAGTCCATTAACTCTGCCTCACGTCCATGTTACTAAATGTCCATATATCGTTACGGGCATGGATGGGAGTAGGGATTCACAGGTACAATTTTTTTTCCAGGTTGTAAAGTACCAATACTTTTCCCAATACACCAATACCAATACAGTACTCGCCGATACTAATTACCGATACTTTTTTGTGTGTGTGTCATGTGACGCTTTTTCTAAAACAATACAAACTAATGATATTAGGATAGTGGAGGAGCACCAGGGCATAGTCGCAGCTGCAACCTCTGTGACCCTAGTAGTTCTGCCACTCCAAGCTGTAGACAGACTACAAATCTCAGCAATACATTATACAGCAATGCAGAATAATACCATCGGCTATAGAGGACTACAAATCCCAGCAATACATTATACAGCAATGTAGAATGGCAACCGACTATGGAGGACTACATATCCCAGCAATACATTATACAGCAATGCCAAATAGCAATCTGCAAATCCTTACAGTACATTATACAGCAATGCAGAATGTCAACCGCCTATAGAGGACTACGATAATACCATCAGCTGTAGAGGACTACAAATCCCAGCATAATATTACACAGCAATGCAGAATAATATGAGGCTACATACTCTGTGCTGCTCCTGATGTCTTCAGCAGAGGGTGTCAGGAGGATTTTAACAAAGGCCCAGAGAGGATGTACCTTACAAATAAAAATGTGTTACATGACGACAGTGTTAAGTTAAATGCACAATAAAATTAATAGTATTTCTTGAAGAAAAAGAAGGTGTTAGGAATACATGCGTGTCTTTCTTTTCTGTACATTGGGCATAATAGAAGTAGTACCCTATCTATAGAGTTTTAGGACGTCCACCCTCTGAGTCCTTCATTTTTCAGTTTTGTAATGGGAAAATGGGGAAGAGGGGAGATCTGGGAGTAATGGTGTTAAAATGTGGGGGGAGATATGAGGTAAGGAGTAAGAGAAGGAAAGGTATGGAAGGAATCAAAAAGGTGGGGTGGAGAGTATAGTAGAAGGCAGAACGACATTTGATCGAAGTTAATCAAAGGGGGTTGGGTATTAAAGTGGACCTTTACCCACATCTTTAATATAGCAACAAACACACCTTTGTAGATTGTAATTACTAAACCATCACATTCTCAAACAATTCATCCCCACACAGCTCCCTCCTTATGTATCATTTCCCCCTCCTTTTTCAGATTGTAAGCCCTCAGGGGCAGGGCCCTCCTTACCATCTTGTATTGTATTGTAACTGTAATGTCTTCCTTATATTGTAAAGCGCTGCGCAAACTGTTGGCGCTATATAAATCCTGTATAATAATACTAAACATTTCTAAACGCATACTTCTCGATAATTGCCGGCTTTGTATTCTTTGCATACCATATTTCTCTTTTCTTCCCCAGTCTACTGACAGTGGCTATGTTTACTAAGGGCAGATTACTAGCTCTCCTATTACTTCCTGGATTTCTGGCACATGTGACTAGGACATGTGACCATGCACATTATCTCAGGGGAGGAAAGTGCCTTTCCCTGAGATCTTCTGAGATTACAGATGAGGTTTCCCAGCAATGCTCCGCTGATGACAAGGCAATCCCAGTGTGCATTGCTTTGGCTAACAGAAGTAATTTTGCCCTTTTCAAAGCAGGAAGTGAATGCTCTGCAAGTTTAAGTATTTCAAAATCACAACATTTTACACCTGACATGTCTATGTTATCATTAATCATCGTACATGGAGGAATGTATTGGTAGAATTTTATTTTTTAATGTAAAGATCCGCTTTAAGTTTGGCGGGAGCAGCCTCAAAGAGAACAGGGAAGGGAAAGAAGGGGGTTCCCTCAAGGATCTCTAGCCAAAAGTATTTTTTCTTTCATCAGAGTGTAAAGAGTTGATCCAGTAGAGCCAAGGGGTCTATTCACAAAGCTGCCGAAGGATCTAGCCGTAGCTTCTTGGCTATTTCAATTTGCAATAGCCAATAGCAAACTAGCTATTGCACCCACCCACTGCTGCTGTCAATCAGCAGGGGGACCAGAAGTTCTCCATCAGGTCCCCTTCTAGTGATTGACAACAGCAGAGGGCGGGTGCAATAGCTAGTTTGCTATTGGCTATTGCAAACTGGAATAGCCAATAGGAATCTAGCTATGCATTCCTATGGAGGTTTTTATTCTGACAGCAGCAGAACTGGCCGGCCAATAGAAAACAGTTGGGCAGAGCTAGCTGTCACTGCTATCTCCGGCCAATCATTTTCTATGTTATTTTTTTCTACTTTTTAACGGTTTTTCGATTCTGCTCGGTACCACAAAGGGTACCGAGCAGAATAGCCGAGCCGAATAGGCCGAACAGCAGCAAGTAGCCTACCAGAGGTTCGGCTCAGCCGATCCAGATGTTGAATCGGCTGAGTCGAACTCCTTCTGCACTTCGGGTCTGCCGAACATGCTGAGGATGTTCGGCCGACCCGAAGCCACATGAAGCAAGCCGATGTACGGCTGATTTCAGCCGTGCAAGCCTGAAGTGAATAGCCGAACAGCGTTTGGCTCACTTCACTTTGGGTCGGTTATTCACTCGGCTGCCTATGGCAGCTTTGTGAATAAACCCCCAAGTGTTCTAGATTTGTTTTTTCAGGAAACAAATTGTGCAGCCGCGTCCTCCCATAGGGAAGTACAGGCGGCTGCAAGCACTTATACACCGCACTTGTCCTTCCCAGGATCAGGTCTCTTCATGGGCATGCATGCTTTACAGCTGTGCATGCCCCTATGAATAAGCCCTTAATGGATAGGACAATTGCTCCTGCTGGTTTGCAGTAGAAATCAGGGTGCACTTGTGCATAGGCAACAGCACAACATATACAGTATCACAGTTGCTGTGATTTGCTGTGTACTGTATGTAGAAACGTATAGAAAAATGTGGCCCTTCTAGGTGTAACAGGTATCAGCTAAGGCATAGCTTTTGCACTTTAGAATGCCCTCATTTTAGGTGGGTAGCTTTTGTTTCTGGGCAAGTGTAACTATGTATGGTAGAAACATTGTACACGTGTACTATACTATCCACCTCTCAAACAAAGGGGCTGATTTACTAAAGACAGATAGGCTCTTCATGTTCCCCTTAGCTTGGTGAATGTGGTGACATTTCACTTTGCAAAGAATATCCAATAATGTGCAAGAAAAATACAAAAAAAGTATTTTTGACTTGCAAATGATTGAGCAGAGCTAAACCTCATTTACTAACCTAGGGTGAAATTTCCCTTGCAAAGTGCAAATTCCCTGGCAGCCTATTTGCCTTTATTAACCCCTTCATGACTGAGGCCTTTTTTTCATTTTTTTGCACCCATGTTATATTCCACATTTTAGGCCTGAAAATTACTTAAAACCCCCAAACATGATATTTTCTGAATGCCAAGACCCTATAGAATAAAAGGGTGGTAGTTGCAAATTTTTACGTTGCGCTAATATTAGCGCAACTCCTTATTAAACCCCAACATTTAGTGAAAAAATTGATTAAATGCCCCAAAACACAACAAAATACCCATTTCTTTAATGAAATATAAAAGATGAGGTTACAATGAGTAAAACGATAGCCAACATGCCCAGGTTACACATTGCGTGCGTTCGTGAAACGGCGAAAAACTGCAGTACCCCAAAAAGTCCATAGAAGACACTTTAAAAGCCCCCACAGGTCATCAATTTAGAGATACCCCAAAATACTGGCCCTAGAATTATTGCTCGCCGGCATGCGCGGCGATACCCATCATGTGTAGCGTGTTCGTCATTTTCATACGTAGGCGATGCGGCTATTGCCGCCGGGAGTCTGTTTAAACAGCCCCGATGCTGGTGACGTACACTGTACGTTGTCAGTCACGAAGGGGTTAAATCCACCCCATAATGTCTAAACAAGCTCAGTTATTCTCCCTGAGACCCACAAAGTTTAGTCTGTGTTCAGAGACAGAACTAATGGACAACATACAACGGAGGAGATTGGGTGGTTACATTTTGACATTAAAGGTCTTCTGTTGAAGTAGTAGACAATGGTGCATAAGAAATAGGTCAAACTTGAATGATTCAAAAAATCATGGATTAGTAAAATTGTATTTAGCAGCATGTATCAATATACTGAATTAAAGTAAAACTGCCATCAGAGAAACACATCAGCTGCCATTAATAACCTTCTTCTGAAAATTCTGCTTAACTATTATTCTGACCCTATAGCTTAAAGTGACATTAAAACTAGAATCCCCCCCCGCCCCCATGATCCGAACAGCTTCTTTCTTCCACTCATTTTCCACAGTCCCTCCAGCGCTGGTGACGGTCTCTGATCCAGCGCAGACTCCCCCTACCCCACGGCTACTTGGCTGTGTCCATTCAGTGTTAGTGTTGCTCTCCTCCTCTCCCGTCCAATGATCTGTACATGCCCCCACCCCAGCACACACACACACACACACACACACACACACACACACACACACACACTTCATCCTTAACAGCGTACGGGAGCCGGGACTTCTGCAGCGTGATCGAGCAGTGCTGACACAGGTAAGAATGATTGGTATTTGCCAACTTTTTTTGTTGTTTATGTTGTGGCATATATCTACTGCTTACTAGCAGTAGAGAGATGCCCAAAAAAGAAAGACTTTCATTCTACTTTAAGCACATTGAATTACATGAAGGAGGATAGTACAAGCATGCAGATCAGGAAAGTCAAAAGCTCATATCTGCATATTTGTTCTGGTCAGTAATTGAATGCATTGAGCAAGAACCACAAACTATTATTTCCAGAAGGAGAGTTCAAACCTGACAGCTGACAGAAAATGTAGTTGCAGCACACTTTCCATTTTCAGATTTGGTGCAGACACCCACCGGAAGTCTTCAGCTGATTTGTTAAGGTGAAGTCTGGGCTCCTGGTGTATAGCTGTACCTTTTAGGAGAATGGAACTTTCTCCAGGTGACCCTACTCTCTGTGTGTGCATTGCTATACAGTATATGTTGCACAGTTAGGGGTCATATTTATCGGAGGTGCCTTGATGCGGCAGTGTGGTTTCCTTGTATATTTGCAAATGTATGTGACTAAAACCTCTATTTTAAACCTGAGCAGTTAAATAGATTAGTTTGTTTTTGTTGATGGCTAATCTGAAAATGTGCTGTTGACCTTTTTTGTACTGTTTTGTTAAAAACAGGATATAACATTATGCATAACTGTCTAAAATGAGGCAGTAGTATACAAAAATGTAATGTATTCTGTGAGGTCTTAAAACCTTGTAAATCACTATGAGTGACAGATATTGTCAATACAAATTCTTCAGAGATAATGCTGGTGGTAACTGTGCTGATAACTTATTATACAACATTGTGCAAAACACAGTCCATCGGCACATATGCTGCTGTATGAGACATATTGTTTACATCTGGAATATGCAGTTCAGTTTTGGGCACCAATTCATAAAAAGGATGTTGTGGAACTGGAGAAAGTGCAGCGAAGGGCGACTAAACGCATAAGAGGCATGGGGGAAAAGAATATCTGACCTGAATTTGTCTTCTCTGGAGAAGATGCGATTAAGGGGGGGACATGATCACCATGTATAAATACATAAATGGTCCATATAGTGAGCTTGGTGCTAAATTATTCACTTTTAGGTCACTGCAAAGTACAAGGGGGGACTCTTTGCATCTGGAGGAAAAGAGGTTTAACCTTTGCATACGGAAAGGCTTCTTCACAGTTAGAGATGTGAAAATGTGGAACAGACTCCCCCAGGAACTAGTCCTTGCTAGCTCAGTTAATTGTTTTAAAAAATCTGGATGTATTCCTAAATGCACAGAATATTACTGGATATTGAGTTCTTATAGGTATATTAAGCATCAGAGATTGTTGTTCCAGGGAATATCTGATTGCCTTATGGGATCAGATAGGAATTTTTTCGCCTGTTGGAGCAAATTGAACCATGCTTTATAGGAGTTTTTTTTTTTTTGCCTTCCTCTGCATCAACAGTGGGTAATTGGGGGCATAGCGTTCTATTTAGGCTTTTCTTCTTCTTTTTTTTTTTTTTCATATCTTTATAGGTTGAACTTGATGAACATGTGTCGTTTTTCAACCTGACTAACTATGTAACAGAGGTAGTCTTCAGGTCCCTGAAGTTGTTATACTATATTTTTGTATTCTTTTGTTTTAAGTCTTTAGGTTGGTCATATGATGTTGAAGGATCCTCATTGTTAGGGATGTCCCAATACCGATGCTAGCAAACGGGCCCGATACAGGGCATTTTGACAAGTACCTGTATAGCGCCGAAGCTTGCGCTGTTTTTTTTTCTGCTTTACCTTCCGTGGTGGGGTCCTCTGGGCAGGCTGAGCGGAGGAGCGTCGCGTCACTGCTGTGGGCGGAGCTCCAGGTGGGGACCTAATGTTGGTGGCCGGCGACTGCCCAGAGGACTCCACCTGGAGCTCCGCCCACAGGAGCAGCAGAGACGCGATGCTCCTCTTCGCCGATGATGTCCTTCAGTGCCGGAGAGCAGCGGCGAGTCAGCGCTGGTCCGGTGGGAGGAGTTCCAGGTGGGGTCCCAATTTAGCTGGCAGGCACCTCTGGGCCAGCTAAATTAGGACCCCCACCTGGAGCTCCTCCCACCGGACCAGCGATGACTCGCCGCTGCTCTCCTGCACAGTGAGAGGGGGGGGGGACTATTAAGCAGGGGCTAATTGCACATCTATTGTCTCCATTGTATTAGCAGTGTGTACTTTATATGTAATACATATAGAGTACACGCTGCTTATACACTGGAGACTATAGATTTACAATTATACTCTGCTAACATGAATGGATTAAATGATCCATATGTAGCCCTGTACTATGGATCATTTAACCCATTCATGTTAGCAGAGGATAATTGTAAATCTATTGTTTCAGTGCACTCTTTATGTACATGTACTATGTATAGTATGCAGTGCAACAATAGATTTACAATTATCCCCTGCTAATATGAATGGGTTAAATGATCGGGTTAAATGATCCATAGTACATAATATGTAGCTGTACTATGGATCATTTAACCCATTCATGTTAGCAGTGCAGAATTGTATATCTATTGCTGCAGTACATTCTATCTGTACACATTTCCCGTACACTGCAGTAATAGATTTACAATGATCCCCTGCTAACATGTACATGTTATGTACTACGGATCATTTAACCTATTCATTTTAGCAGGGGATAATTGTAACTCTATTACTGCAGTGTACTGGACGTGTGTGCTGTATATGTACTATGGATCATGATTTAACCTATTCATGTTGGCAGGGCAGAATTGTGAATGCCTCCCACAAGCTGAGCACTGAGACGCGATGCAGCGATCCTGCCCAGCGCTGACTACGAGAGGCACCGCGTGAGGCAACAGGGATCGGAGTGAAACTGTGAGTGATGGAAGCTGGGACGGGGCTGGCTGTAAATCTATTGCTACTACTGTACTGGACGTGTGTACTGTATATGTAGTCCATATATACAGCACACACCTCCACTATACTCCAGCAATAGATTTACAATTCTCCCCTGCTAACATGAATAGGTTAAATCATGATCCATAGTACATAACATGTAGTTGTACTATGGATCATTTAAAGTCACCTGTCCCTTTTTTTTTAAAGTATCGGTAATTGGTATCGGCAAGTACATGAGCGGAAGTACTTGTACTTGGTCCTGAAAAAGGGGCATCGGGACATCCCTACTCATTGTGTAGGTTTCTTCTCCAAGCTGGGTGGTCCGCAATGATGCAGAGAGCAGCACTTATTTAATGATGTTAGCAATGTTCTCTTCTCTTATACACAGTGAATACAGGGCATCAGGGTGATGATCCCTCAGGGCGCAGGTCCATGACTCTGCACTCACAGTATTTCTTCAGCATTCCATGTTGGGTGACACTGGGCACCATTCAACACAGAAGACTGAAGTCATCTGACTGAAGATATTAACCTCTTGCCGTCCGCCCGTAGTAAAAAAACGGACGGACGGCACTGCTACATCTGCGGGTTGCCGTCTCCAGACGGCAATTTTTTTCTGCTCACGCGTGCCCCCTAGCGGGCACGCACGGTATTAGTGTCTTTTTACCCGACGTGACCCCATCTTTTATATTTTACCAATTAACAATTTAACAATTAAATTTCGGTAATTTTTCCTTAATATAGTAAAAAAATAAAACCCCCAGTGGTGAATAAATACCACCAAAAGAAAGCTCTATCTGTCCCCAAAAAAGGGTATAAAATTCATTTCAGTACAGCGCTGCATGACGGAATAAATGTCAGTTAAAGTACCGCAGCGCTGAATACTGAAAAATGGCCTGGATGGGAAGGGGGTTTAACACCGCGGATGTCAACTGGTTAATGTGGGGTGCAGCTCTGGATTGAAGGTATGTACTGCAGCCTAAACCAGCCGGGGGCCCAGTTGAAAAAAAAAATAGCCCCCAGCTGGGCTTTTTTTTTTGTCCGTAGGAAAGAGCATCCATAAGCTCTTGGATGCACAGTCACACATGAAATAGTATGGGTCTGCTATTCACCTTGCCAAAAACCCAGGCATGCATAAGAGGGCTGAAAAGGAAATAAGCAGTAAACAGATGCAGAAAATCACACATGCATGAAGCATTGCAAGCAAAGTTTACATACACAACCAGAAAGCAGAGGGTATAGGGGGAGGCCACAAATCATAGGCTGACAATTCAGTGGTGGTTCAGGGAAAAACAAATTAAAGAAGTAGAATTTGGTGGTGTATGTAGGCATTTTCTGTTGGGATTAATTTATGGTGTAGATGCCAGTTTCTTAAAGAACAAGGAGACAGAAGAAATCACAATGTTTCAAACCGAAGATATATAGTTATCCTGTGGACAGGAAGTCACACAATACTAACTCTAGCATATGTGATTCTCAAGAAGAGGATAAAGTAGAATTGCTACCTCTTCAGTTCAGAAGGAGAAGATGGTGTATGTAGGATAAAGGTGGAAGAGGCTCACTTTTTGATAAGCTCAAGATAAGTTGAAGTCCAAGCAGACATAAAAAAGTGTAATTATGATTTAAAATCATTTAATAGGTTTTTAAATTAAACTATGTTACTGAATTTGTCTTGATCAGCCTCCTGTAATTTCTTGTATAACAGTACTCACATCAGTACTAGTAGCCAATCAGGCTTTGCTGCCTACACATGTGCTAACAGCAAACATGCTGACCTGGAGGAGAGAGCAAAAAGACAACCTTGCAGTATTCTATGGCTCCTTCACTGTCCATTTAGCAAGCTGAAGGTTCTTGACTGAGCTGTGCTGCTGTTACAGTGTAGATCGAGGCCATGTAACCTGTCAGGAGTTGCTGGATAATAAAACTGACTGTACAGAATTACAAATAAATTTCGGCAGGTTAAACAGTTATATATACTGTGTGTGTGTGTGTGTGTGTGTGTATATATATATAATATTATACAATGTATCTCAACTATGTATTTAGCTGCTTGCCTGTAGTTCAAGCTTTGTGTGTTAGTACATTAAATAAGGATTCTCTTGCATCCCCCTGTATTCGTTCACATGGGATGTTCTCATCAAAAGAGTCAATAGTTTGCGGTTTCTGCTGGTTGTTTTCTCACTTCATTTACTGTGTCTATATGTATTACTCATTATGCATCATTTTATTGCTACAGTCATTAAATCAACCTATATATATATATATATGTGTGTGTTATAGCTTTAAAAGTATGCAAAAAAAAAACATGTGTAAACTATAGGTATTGATAAAGAGAAGTGACAGGAAAGTCTTTACATGAAAAAGGAAGGTCTTATTGCTGAAACCACACATCACACATATGCTTTCTAGTTCCCATTTGAATAAGAACTACTTGGTGGCCAGTTGTCTGTGGTTGCAAGTTTTTATGTACATATAATTCAGGCCAGCACACTTTACTTTAAGCTCAACCCAGTAATATTTGGTCAGGCCGTAAACTGGTAACTCATTGAAACTCCAGATGTGACACTTATGAAACAGCTGCTTTGGTTCCTGTGTCAGGTACTTGTCACTGACTTTTCTAGAATAATTTGCAATATTCTCTGACAATCTAATTTCAAACCCATTGCAACAGATGTAACCATAAAGTCTAAATGTGTACACTGCAGCTGGTGAAAGAATGATGAGGCATTGTTGTGTGCTCCATACTGGATCATTAATGTAATGTCATAAACATCACCTGACACCTGGACTTAGTGATTGGCATTTTTTGGACCGAAACAAATATTTCTGATGTCTATAAACTATAAGTCAGTGTATTTGTGGCATCACTTAAACCAGTCATACTTAATAAACACCAGTCGTAAAGTACACTTAGTGGATTTATTTTTTCGACTTTAGATAAGCTGTTATCACCAATGAAATGTTTTTTTGCTAAAATAGGAAGGGTTAGATTCTAGGTCAGGTTTTGACTGTTTCAATCAAGTTAAACTACATTACTCAAATAGGATAAATGAGACGCACATTTTGACAATTTATAGATATCTATTGGAGTATGCAATCTGTAGGAACTGCAGTGCAAAACAAGCTTCCTAATGATTACCGTACAACCGTGCATTAGTACTCTTAGAGATTAGCAACTACACTTAAGAGTTGCAAGAAAATGCAATTGCGTTTCTGACCCCACTATCTTTGAAGGGCTAGATGTCTGCAAAGCCAACATAGGCCAAGTCATCGAGTAGTAGACCTTCCAGAGGCCAGGTATCATATTGTCTAATATCAGTAACATGTTGCCATCTATAATAAAACATTTTAGAGAGCTTCTCTTTCTTCCAGTGTAATCCAGTCCAGAGGCTTTGTCCTCATCATTGCTGACACTGGGCAGTTTATTTTCTTTACATTTTTTTTTGCTACTGAATAAAAAAGTGTATTACAGTTCACTGATAGTTAAATGTTCTCTTACATTTGGTTGTCGGTGAACAAATGCCCCATTACATTGGTGCTCAGTGGAGAAATTACCTCTTTAGTTATTGGCCAGAGGAGAAATGCCCCATTACAATGTTGGTCAGTGGAGAACTGTTCCATTACATTGGTGGTCAATGGAGAAGTGCCCCATCACATGGTAGTTACTGGAGAAGTGCCCAATACAATTGGGGGTCAGTGGAGAAGTGCCCCATGACATTGGTGGTCAGTGGGGAAGTGGCCAATTACATTGGTGGTCCACTGAAAAGTGCCTCATTACACTGGTGGTCAGTAAAGAAATGTCAGGTTTAAACCCATTCTCTGTTTTCGGTGTTTAGTTCAACACAATATAAGATTACAATAAAATGCAACCAGTATTTATTATACTTTGGATAAGTTGAATATAATGAATGCCAAGGCGTATAACACTGACTGCATGTTACACTCCCTCTCACTGCATAAACAGTTCTTTCAAAACGAATCCAATGGATAACAATTCATGGGACACATGTTCACTATACAATATATCATTAGCAACATCTCATTTTCTTTAACGCCATTAAAATACAAAAATGCCTGTTTTGCATCAACCGAAATGAGCAAATGTATGCCTGGAAAAAAATCTCTCTGCAGACAATTTGTGGCAGGAACAGATATATCACACACAGAGGGGAAAAAAAATCAATTCTGGAAATAAATGAAAATCTGCGCACTGGAAATAGAAAGACAGAATACATACAGATAATTTAAGCTGTCCAGACAGAGAATATATTCTGCAAGTAAAAATGCAGCTGGAAGGCAACAGACAGAGCATATGGCAGTGGAAGTTTTCGGAGAATAATCTTAAAGTTCAATAATACTCTGTATGTGAAGGAAGAAGCAGTTCCAGAATGGCACTGACAAAATAAGAGCATAATCAGTATTTTAGGTTTGAAGAGAGATATAAACCTTTTATGAATAATGCTGCTATTCTGCAGATAAAAGAATGCAATTGATTTTCAACAAGTCAAATGTGTCTTTCACCCAGAACAGAGGATGTCTTCATTCTTACGCATTTATCCCTGTGTTGTCTTGGGAATGGAACCACGGTATGTGTCCATGGCCTCACTGTGTCCTAGTTATGGATCCTGTAACCATTCCTGCTGTAATGTGACTTTTTACTCCATTATATGAAATTATCTTTAAATTGTATGAAAACCTAAAATCATTTTCAGTATATGTGGCATCATGTCTCGCTGTATATAGGTTTGTGAATCATTTTTTGTGATTCTATTGAAAGGCTTCTTACCTGGAGATTAAGGATGAGGTTTGGTACGGATCTACCATGGTTTTGAGGGGAACCCTTCCTGTTCACACACACACACACACACACACACCAAACTGAAATCTAAGGGCATAGATGAAGTGGTGTGTACATGGATAGAGAACTGGCTACAGAAATGTGTCCAGAGAGTATTGATAAATGGCTCTTTTTCACATTGGTCTAAGGTCGAGAGTGGCGTGCCCCAGGGTTCTGTGCTAGGCCCCATACTGTTTAACCTGTTTATTAATATTATTGGGGAGGGTGTTAATAGCCATGTTTCTGTGTTTTCTGATGATGCTAAAATTGGGATGGTAATAGACATGGACTTAGACATTATAACATTGGAGGAGGACCTGGATAAAATAGGTGAGTGGGCAACTATATGGCAGATGAGGTTTAATGTTGATAAATGTAAAGTAATGCATCTTGGGGTTAAAAACAGGCAAGCTGAATACACATTATTGGGTGTTACTCTATGGAAGGCAGAAATGGAAAAAGATTTGGGGTTCATAGTAGACCACAAATTGAATAATTGAAAGGCCAGGCTGCTGCAAACAAAGCTAGCAGAGTATTGTCTTGCATTAAAAAGCGAATGTACTGTAGAGACAAAGCAATCATTTTGCCACTTTATAGATCACTGGTTCAGCCTCATCTGGAGTATGCGGTTCAGTGTTGGTCACCAATCCATGGAAAGGATATCCTGGAGCTGGAGAGAGTCCAGAGAAGGGCAACAAAACTCATTAAGGGGCTGGGGGACCAAACCCATCAGACAAGATTGCTAAATTTAGACTTGTTTACGCTTGAAGTGAGGCGATTAAGTGGGGACATGATTTTAATGTACAAAATGTTTGGTGGTGATGGCAACATCAGCAATAAACTTTTTACTCTAAACTCCCTAACAAGGACAAGAGGCCACCACTAAAAATTGGTGGAGAAAAGATTTAACCACAAAGGGCATCGGTGCTTCTTCTCAGTCAGAATGGTTACATTTTGGAACTCTCTGCCACAAGCAGTGGTATCAGCAGAGAGTATTGAATCATTCAAAAATTAATTAGAGACCATAACATACAGGGGTACAGGTACTCTTAAAACCTAAAACCACACAGGGACTCATATACACACTTGCACGCAC
>NW_017306420.1:1714697-1724704 GCF_000935625.1 Nanorana parkeri | reverse complement strand
ACACACACACACACACACACACACACACACACACACACACACACACACACAAAGGTTGAACTGGATGGACCTGTGTCTTTATTCAACCTCTGAACTTAGGAGCTGGCTTAGAAGGGCCAATAGCAAGGCCTTCATTATGTACCAGCCTTCTTACTATAAAGGTGTGCGGGGGGGAGGGGGACTGCATAACAGCCATAGTGTCGGTGTACTGTAATCTGTTGCTGGGAAAGAACAGGGCAAGCTGACAGACTGCATAAATAAGTATTTGGTTGACTTGGGAATATTTGGGCAATCAACCCGTTTGCTCCGTTTGTTCTTGTTATCATGGGCCTATTTGCCTTTAATTTTATTTTGTGGTTGATTTAACCTCTTTGGCTTTTGTTTCAGGTTGGCAGTATTAGGGGCTTTTCATTTATTTTGGGGCATATTGATTTTTATTTTATGTTGATATGGCCTTTATTTTAGATTAAACAGCTTTTCTTAGCCTTCCTGGCGGTAATCCCAAGTGTGGCACGGGTTTAATTTTCAGTACCAAAAGCGGTAACCCCGAGCCACACTCGGGATTACACTGTAGCATCACTTACCTTTTCCGTACGAGCCCTGCTGTGTACTCCGGCCGATGCCGGCAACCACCTTCCGGGTTCCTTCCCTGCGAGCGCCGGAATCGCAGGGGTGCGGAACCGGCGGGAAATTAAAAAGGAAAAAAAAGAAAAAATACTGTGATAATCAGACCGCCATGGAGGTTAACAGGGCTTAAAAAAGTGCCCATTTCTATAGGGGGTATTATTTTAGGATGTTCTTTTATTTTTTCTATATATTGGTTTTGATCCCATGTTGATGGGACTTTTTTTAAGGTTAAACTGTTTTTTCCCCCCTTTAAAAAGGTAGGCTTTTTATTCGGCGGGGGTGGGGGATTAATTTTCTTTTATCGGTTTCTAATGTTGATAGGACCTTCTTCTTTTTTTTTTTCAGTTCCCGGGTGCTCAAAGCACAGCATCAGCTTTTTGTTTCTTTTCTGACTTTTTTTGCAGCACATTGCTGCATCTTTTGAAGGAAAAAAGAAAAAAACACAAAACTAAAAGTCTCCAGTAAATATAGGGCCTAACCTTGTTGATTAAAATTGTCCTGCTGCTGGCCAAATTTACACTGCTGTCGTGTAGGGTCTCTAAATTCCTCCAGTAGAAATTCTACCTATGCACTTTGTCTCTAGTAAATGTGGAACTAAAACTGATATTTCAAATTGTAATGCTTCTGATCATTTTTATACTTCTTTGCCTCCTGTGGTCTCTTTTTTCTTGTGATAAAACCTTTGCCTGTACTCTTTTTCTCAAGTACATTTCGGCCAATTCTCCCTTATTAAAAATGTCTTGTGGAAGACCAATTTTACACAGCTGTATTATCTTAATTTCTAATAAACGTTTGATAGAAACTCCCTGAGCCCTTTAGTAATGTATGTAAATATTGGAGAAAGTTATAAAGTTTAGTCACCGAGCCAGGTAATATTAAAAAAAAAAATACAATACACATTTAATAACCACTTGCCGTCTAGAACAATTTGTTAATTTTTGCACACACGTGATAAAATCTGAATTTGTGGCTAGAAAACGGCTTATTACCACCAAACAATTATATATTTTGTGAAATCAGAGGCTCTGTTGAATGAAAAAAATGCTAGTTGCAATTTTTTATGTTGCACATTTACACGCCTGCTGGTGCGCTCCGGACTAGAGAAAATGAGACCAGTAGTATTTTTTTTGTCTGGACCGGAATGGACTGTGCTGGTGTGAACATATCCCAGAAATACTTTGCAGATAATAGAAAACTGTGTAGGGCAGTACATTCTAAACAGGAGATATGGACACTTCAACAAGACCTAGATAAAATTGAAGCATGTGCTACACATTGGCATATGCGATTTATGGTTGAAAAATGTACGGTTATGCACATGGGTGCAAAAAACGTGTTCGCAAACTACTATCTGGGGGGGGGGCTGCATTAGGGAAGACAGACCTGGAAAGGGACCTGTGGGTGCTCTGTACCAGACCAGGCTTTCAACATTGCCTCCTTCATCCTGCCTTCTTCCTCTTGTCCCAATGTTAAGGAACAAGCATCTCCTCGCCACCTCAATTACCAAATTTGGTTAATGACATCACACAGGATTCCCAGTTGCCTGTTTCCATTGATGCAGCTGGGGAATCTTATTTAGACATGGGAGTGCTGCATGTAATGGGAGTGCTGCATGTAAGTGTATGTACATGTTCATGTTTTGTACATGTACAAAAATAGGTTGAAGCACCTTTAGCAACAATAGTTGATAGATAAAGATCAAAAAATCATAGTGCTAGGCTGCTGCCAAAGAACTATTTAAATGTTTCAAAGCTGCACTAGGTAGTACTTGACCAGAGTATTCTTGCATTTCCATAGTCGTAATTCTCTCAATAGCTCTACAACTGAGGCATAGTTGGGATTAAATTTGAAATACTATAAAGTGAGAATGCACATAAGGTCTTAAAGTCAGATGGAGAAGGTGCTTGTATCACAGCTTTTACATGCTCAGGATCAAGCAATATTCCTTCTTGTGGAATAATGTTACCGAGAAATTACAACCGAGTTTGTCTGAAGCTGCTTTTTAAGAGATGTAGTTTATGTCCTGCAGATTCAACACACCGTAGAACAATTTAAAGGTACTTGTTGTGAAGGGTGAATATCTAGAGTTGGTCCATATACAACGATGTCATTCAGATAGCAATGTACGTCAAGCACATTACTGAATATTGAACACCAGTCTTTGAAAACAGCTGGGTGCTGAAGCTAATCCATAGGATGCAAAGTTGAAACAGAACTGGCCCTCATGGTTTTTTTAAATTAACTTTGAAGGTCCATGGCTTAAACTAATTTAGCTCCTCTGAGTTCTGGAAATACTTCCTCAATATGTGGCTAGGGAAGACTAATAATAAGAGCAGCATTAGTTGGTTCACAATGGTCAACACATAGTCCAATACCTCCTGTTTTCTTCATTCAGCACAACAGGAGATACCCATTCAGATGCATCATTTTTTATTCACCTCTTGCTCTGGTAATTTCCAAAGTTTTGGGGAAACAGCTTCTCTTATACACTAGGGTAGGTGTCTCTGACACACTGGTTTTACACCTGATAGCACTTTGTTTTGTGTACTAGGTTGTGTTCACAGCCCAGCGAGGTGTCACTGAGTTGTGATAATTTGGACACTAGTAGCATAAAGGCAACTGGGGCTGTTTTAATAAGTCCAACCCTTATTTGTAGATGCAAAAAGATCCCTGACCAGTATAGCGGTGCCTTTCTTTACAATGTAGAATTCAGCTTGCAGTTGATTGCCATTTTACAGTCACTGGCAGGCAACAAAACACAGGAATAGGATCTGTAAGATAACAAACCAGTTTTAGAGTAGGTGCTGTAAATGGTTCATTTGCAATATACTTCTGGTAGATTTCCTCAGGCAGTATAGTGACAGCAGATACTGTATAATCAGGATAGTGGCATATACCTTGTTAGCAGAAGCAGTAGTAAAACTTACAGTACACAAAAGTTTATCTGGAATGGAAGCATCATATTTATCTACACTTTTGACGGTAACCTTGAGGGCACAAACTTCATGAACTTGTCTAGCAGTAGAAATATGGGAGATTTATTATGTGTTCCATTTTTTTTTGCATTTATGGCACCGTGCAACTGTTGCAGGGCACACAGCACAATTTGCAATGTACTGTGTTGAACCACACCTGAAGTAGTACTTGTTTTGTGTATGTATAACTCTGCATTGCAGTTTAAATTAATCTTGTGTACATTGGTATTGCACCTAAATACATTGCTGGTCCAAAAACAAAGCCCCACACTCTAATATTTCATTGGGCCACCTTTAGCTTTGATAACGCCACACATTTTCCATGGTATCATTTCAATAAGCTTATGACACTTCAAAACATTTATTTACATTCAGAGTTGCATACATTTTTCACCCAGGGCTTGTAGTGATGATGGAAGAGTCGGACCACTGCGTAAAGTCTTCTACAGCACATCCCAAAGATTCTCAATGGGGTTAAGTACTCTGTGGTGGCTAATCCATGTTTGAAAATTATGTCTCATGCTACTGTTGATCAAATCTATATTTTCAGTAAAAAGAAATGTTCAAATTAACTTTATTGGACACAAACACAATATAATGTTTAGTTTTTGGTAAAATATGAAAGATGAGGTAGTGTTGAGTAAACCAATACCAAACATGTCATACCTCAAAATTACGTGCGCTCATGAAACAGCAAAAAACTACAGAACCAACAGGGTCCATGAGCGGTGGTGCTTTAAAAGCCATACAGGTTATCAGTTTATAGTTAAAAGAAAAATATGGCCTAACAATTTTCTCTTCAGGGTCACAGGAGGATATATATGCTAATGTCCTCTGGTGACCCAAAACTCAGTATATAGCAGTCGAGATCCACCCCGCTGGCTGATTGACAGCTGGCTCTGCCTCTCTGGGTCTTAGGTAGACATGTGCATTCGGATACGGATGAACCTGATAAAATCAACAAAAATCAGTTGATTCGGCAGTTTGTCCGAATCCGGAATAATTAACTTAATATATGCTCGAATATACTAAAACGATATCCGGGCATACATTAATTTGTATGTTTTCAGAACACGCCGGCGGCCATATTGGAGGCGGAGCGTGTGATGTCACATGACGGTGACGTCACACGCTGAACATGTGGTGGCCGTATTGCATGCACCGCCATTTTGGAGTAGATCTAGGTATGCACCACGATGGTGGCGCTCGAAAATGCGAGCGCCGCCATCTTGGTGTATACCTAGATCTAATCCAAAAATGTGCAGAACACGCCGGCGGCCTATATGGCCGCCGCTCGTTTTGTGATTTCAGTGTGCGGTTACGGATTCGGAGGCTCATTGCCTCCGAATCCGAAACCGCAGAAAAATTTGTTTCCTTTGACGAAACGAATGAAAGCGTTTTTCATTATCATTTGTTTTGCCTGAAAACAAATGTTTTTGTTTTGCACATGTCTAGTCTCAGGCACTCAGAACGGATAAGTAAGATCGGGACACATGGTGAATGGATGGCACATTCTCCCCCATGTAGAAGTGATCATTTCTAGTACATAGCTGGCAGCCGGGAGTAAAAAGCGAAACAAAAAAAAACTCCCGGTTATAGTGGCCAGGAGTATAATTACATGCCAGCTCAAGCTTCTACTTTGTGCGCACCAAATGCCTTTGCAAACCCAGTTATTACCTTGTAAAAGGATTAGTAACGCCATCACTGTACTGCACATAGTATGTGAAAAGAGCAAGGCTATGGGCCACTACAGGAGGGGCGGATACAAGACCAGTCACCCTGCACAACAGAAAGCTCTTGCACAGAGGCAATGTTTTACACTGGAGTACTGCACAGATCTGAAAGAAACACATACAGAACACCAACAGGGTTATTCACAGAAGGATGAAGAGTTTGGAGAAGACAGGAGAAGTGAACAATCTAGGACAACATAGCTGAACTGGAAAGTCAGCTGAATTGGAGAATTTTTCCAAATCAGCTATGTTGTCCTAGATTATTCACTTATCCTGCCTTCTCCAAACTCTTCACCCTTCTGTGCATCACCCTGTAAGATTCAAGTAGACATGTCTCTTGTATTTGGAAAATATTTGCTTATCTTGGAGTTCAATTTTACGTTAGATAATCCTATCTATATACTTTATTCTATATGTATAGCTGTTTAATGCATTCTATCATGTATGCCCTAAGAATGTGTAATAAACGTTGCCAATTATATAAGAAATGCTTATTTAAAATACACTGCCTTATTTATAAAGGTCAAAATGATTAGTTCCCCAATTTCTGTGGTAAACATATTCCTAAAACTGCACTTTATTTATATTATTATATTTCTAGGAAATGTGTACCCGTTCCTTAAATGGATAATTTGGAATGGAGGCATTAAATTGGTTTGGATTTGGATGTAGATGCGGATTTTCAAGGTTGGAGCTTTGCAGCTGTGGTGGAGTCCAAAAGAATTTGCATATGATTGTACATCTTCTGGGTATAGAGAACAAAATGGATGAGATGTGATAAGCTTAAACACTTTTGTTAGTATTAAGGAGATTTTAAAGCTTGTCACAAGTTACATGACAAGGGCATTGTATATGGCCCCTAGTGGCCCAATACCCAAACAACTCAACTCAGATATTAACTTAGAAATTTGTTAAAGGATGACATGACACTGGTCTTGGATTTTAGTGGCCGCAGCAGCCATTTTATTATTTTAGTACCAAGTGAAATTTTTTTTTTTTTAACCAATTAGCTGACCGCCGGAGTTAAGGTCCTTGATGTGATATTTACCACCAAAATACCCAGTATCTGCCTACACAGCCCCCAGCCGAACAACACCGCCTCGGGGACTTGTAAACTAACATCATATACTGAGTAATTAATGATGGACCTCTTAAGCCAGGGATGTCATACCAAATATGGCTCCCCACTGTCACTGAAAGCTCAAGAGAATATGTTGCACCTCAAGGACCCTAATACCCTGACCGGCTGCAGTGACAAGAAACAGGAAAAACAGGTAGAAAAAGGACAAAGAAGCTACGAAAGCAGAAACGAGGAAAGAATGCAAAGGCAACAAAGCAAATATCGCAAACAGGGCGGGAACCTGTCTTCACCCTGCGGATCCCACCGAGACTGGAACTTTTCTTCCCTGGGGAGCCACCTATACCCCACCTCAGAGCACCATGGCCAATCAGGTAAGCTACACTCACGCCCACCCCCTTCCTGATCAAACAACCTAACCCTCGCTAAACCCAGTTAGTCTCTCTAAGACCCTGTCATGTTGGCCTTCCACAGACGCCTCCGTCTGCTGTTCCAGGTCTGACTATCTGTTTGTACAATTTCATTCAGATTTACCAACAATATGTAGTGGAAAGATCTACTCAGTTAATTGTACATTCAAATGAATTTTAGGTAGACATATGGTACGTAGACTTCCCAGTGCATAGCAGATAATAATATTGGGATAAATTAGACAGAGATTGTACAGTCAGATTGCATTATGTGGCCAGCGTCAATTGGACCTGAACTCATAAAATGAAGATTTGCTACAAACAGATATTCAAATTTGTGGCTCCCGAACAGGCTGACAAAGTGATATGGGAAATTAGACATGAGTGCTAGAAGGTTCACCTGAATCTGTCTCCCTCACCAAAGGCATCTATAATCCAAAGAAACAGGCCACACCACTGACCTCCACTACTTATTGAACAAACTTTATTTGCTTTTGTGCTTTATAGCCACATCTGATATTTGCACACACAGAGTATCTGCAGTAAGCGATTTGCCGAGTAAACAAATAACAATGTTCCCATTGGTTAAAGGAGCTCTTGGTTAAATACTGGATTCAAATTTCATAAAACGTGTTTCAAAAAGAATCAATGGTCTGACCTGGCATTTAAAATACTGTGCTACCATCAAGAGTTTAAAGCCATAAACACTTGCCTCATCATGTAGTATGGAATTGAGAACAGCTAGCAATCGAGTGGGAAGAGCAGTAGTGTACAGCTCTTATGATCAAATCAGTAAATGCCTTAAAGTAACTTGTTAGTAAAGTCAGGGTATGTTCCATTGTAACATCTCACAATCTCACAATAAGCAATAGTGAGGATGAGGACATATAATTTCACATCACCCAGTGGGGAATAAAAAGTGTGCTAGACCACTTATTACTAAGCACAGGAAAAGGACACATGAGAGAGAGGATATGGCACATGGGGAACTGTATTACTGCAACTCCAGACATGTAGAATTTGAATAATTAAGGGAGTTTATACAAATGGAACTCCACCCTCTTGCAAATCATTACAAATAAAGGTTTGGGGAACTACTTTTGAATTGGCTTCAAAGTTTGTGGGATGAAGGGGAGGACAGTGTTCTTTTGTCAGGCATGGTATCAGTGGTGATGAGTGTTAACCCATGATCGAAATTCTGACAGGCCATGAAAAAGATTTACTGTGAATTTTTCACTGTTAGACCTGGTGAGAGATGGGATAGTGTGAGTATACGCTAGCCCTAATGACCTGGAAAATACCTCACACTTGTCACACTTTTACACAGAAACTCTCTTATCACAAAGGAGAAGTGATCCATGTAGAAGGATTTAGAAAGCAGACTTCACCATCAGTAAAATAATCTTGGGATGAATGTACATTAAGGTCAGCCAATCCAGACTGAATGGGGTACGTTCACATTCGGGAATCCTCACAAAGCATATCTTGGAAGGGGGTGTGAAGGATGTGATCAGAGGCATGTGAAATGGAACCCTATCTACATTTCTTCACCAGAGAAGCAAGTCTGGCTCAAGACGTACAGACTACCAGGAAGCCACAAAGAAATTGGAGAGTGAGAGGCTATTCAATAACTGCTGAAAATAGGGAATAGACCTGCTATAATCACTTTCTTGGCTCCAGCATTCCCAGTTATGAAACTTGATGGGCCATGGAGAATGACCCTGGATTACAGAGGCCTAAACAAATTGACACCTCCATTGAAAGCTTCACCTGATATGATATCCATTATTGAGAGAATTGCAAAAGTGGCAGGAGAATGTCGTGGTGTAAAAGACCTGGTTATATTTTCCATCCCAATAAACCCAGAGAGTGCCAGGACCAGTTTGCCTTTGTGTGGGATGACCGCCAGTTCTCCTTCACCTTGCTACCTCAAAGGTTACCTCCATTAACCAATGATCTGTCATGGATTAATTGCCCAAGATTGAGCACCCTTAATTTGAAAGTCGCTGTGTTTCACAAAATTGCTGAATGACATCATTATCTCTATGGGACCACAGGGGCTGTAACTGAAACTCTGTACCTTCTGATACAGCACATGGAAATCAGAGGATGGATTATAAACAAAGCCAAAATCCAGGGACCTGCCACAGAGGTGAAATCCCTGGAAAACTGTGGACTGGGCCACGGAAAAAAATCCCAGAGAAATTTGTGCAAACTGTTGGTCCCTACTACTAAAAACGAGACTCAGAAATTAATTGAAACTGTAGGATTCTGGAGATCGTTTATCCCACATCTTGAATTGATCCTGAGGCCCATATACAATGTAGACAAGATAAAGAGAGTTCTCATGGGGTTTGGAACAGCAGACTGCTTTCCCTGCTTCTAAAGCAGCCCTTTTTGCAGTACCAGGGACTGGGACCTATGAGACTAGGTGTATTATTTCATCTGGATTTAGTGCACAAGAATGGTACTATATGTTAGAGCATGTGGCAACCAAATAAAAATAAAGGACTGGCAGGGGTAGAGAAGATCCACTTCCCAGGACATGTGCCTGTTTGGGGCCTACACAGCGCTTCAGCTTGTAGAGACCATTACTGGAAGGGACCCAGTCACCATGGATACTGCCTTGCCATCAGCAGTATGGGTGAGGGATAATGGACTGACCACTAGGGTAACTGTAGTCCAGAATCAGACAGAGATGAAATAGATAGACACTATGTCACTGTATGCAATATAATTACATTTCTTATAAAACTCTTTTACAGTACTAGCATTTGTTATATCCAAGTTGGCTAAATTCTTATCATTTTCTGTGTTGTTTTCACCACATGGAACAGATGCATCTTATCCCTGCAGCTGGCAAACCATACTACAGTACAGTGGAGGAGGATACGCTTGATGGTACAATGAAAGGAATTGACCATGAGCTTCAAAGGCAGTTCATCTAGTTTAAGTCTCCTAAAGAAGAACCACCTTTGTTGTAACCTTTTCACAAAAAATTTGATATTTACATACCATGATATTTCCTTAGTAATATGCACTCACAGAAATGTAATGGTATTTTTACTATCCACCTCCTTACCTATATATATTTTATATATATATATATATATATATATATATATATATATATATATATATGTGTGTGTGTGTGTGTGTGTGTGTGTGTGTGTGTGTGTATATA
>NW_017306420.1:1666402-1714642 GCF_000935625.1 Nanorana parkeri | reverse complement strand
TAAGGAAATGAACGGTCTTCCTGGATCTCCTATAGTCCACAATGTTTTCTTTTGTTTATACAGTGTTATGAATCAAATGTTGATGCACATGTGCCACTAGTCCTAGACTTTGACATTTACAATAGAGTGTCAGATGAGATAGCAAAGGTGACTTCAGTTGTTCCATTTGATACTGTCTTGATGAACTTGGCCAATTGGAACCACAAGCAAACAGAACAATTGGGGCAGAAAAGAACATATGAATGTGTGCAGTAGAGTGGGTATGAATGAATAGGATAAAGACTTTAAGAGGAAGCTGTGCAGTGTGTGGTGAAGTGCGATAATGACTATTGCAAAAGTACAAAACTGGGACAATACAAGAGGGGCGAGAGGAAAGATTTGGCAGATTGACTTCATCGGGCCCCTGACATGGAGAAACAATAGATTAAGGTTTTGTTGCACTGCAGTTGACACCTATTCAGGACTTGCCCAAACCTGCAAAATGTGCAGTTAAAGCTGTTTTCCTGCGATTGCTTAAAGCCCGAAATCCTGTTTGCTAAGGAAATCGTAAACCAGCTATAAAGCTAGGTGATGTTTTAGTTTATACCTATTGCATACAGACTAGTGCCAATGTTCATTCACTAGGAAAAGATTTATAGCATGTGCACGTGTGTAGGTATGCATATTAGTGCTCTGCTAGAATTAAGCCAAAAATGCAAAATAGCGTCAGAGCAACAACACCTAAACGCTGGCTCCTACTCTGACATGTTTTGATCCAATGTAGAGCTTAGTCGTATAGGAAAATAAAGCTTGTGGAATATGTAAGTAGCAGTATTGCGAATAATTTCTATAGTCTGAACATTTGCTATGTTATAGGTAACCATAAGAAATGCTAGATGTACCTAAACAATACCATGACAACTGTACCTTTTTTTTATCTTGAATTTCTCCTGAAAAATAGCAGTGCACTTCCTGGCATGTGAGGGTGCTTAGGTACCCCCTGAGTCTACAAGTTCATAACTGTGTATCTCCAGAGTGGAGATCTAAGGATTCTAATGTTGGTGTGAGATATGGTGATGTCACTACTTTTATCGTTTTCCTTGCTGAAAAATATAAGGAAGCAAAGCCCTGCCTTTACCAGGATAGCCACCTTCTCACAGAGACACAGTGTAGAACAAGGCATGGCAAGTCAGTAATGGGGGGAAGGAAAAGCAGCAGGAAGACCACAGATGATACTGGTGATTAGTCCTTTGCCCTATGTGTTCATCTATGTGTTCATCTTTAGCACTGGGAAACATATTATTTTTTTCAATTAATAACATTTCTTACATTTGTGTTGTAAGATATACACATTAAAGCTAGCCTTAGTTAACTGTGGAATCAGATTGTAGTGTGTGCTGTCAGCTTAAAATACATGTTAAAGTTGAGAGTATTAATCTCCTGAACTTTATAGTAAATGTTTGTTTCATATCTTTGATAACCCTGAGGGAGCACTGATATTGTACAATCAGATTTTAATACATGTGGCTAGCATTCTGCTGGACACACTCTTTAAATAATTTCTTACAACCATTTTACCTATTTTTGACATTTTTCACTTTTAAACCATTCAACCTAACCATGGTAGACTGTAAAAGCAGGTTATAATGTATATGCTCTGCTTAACACACAAATTACTCTAAAATCAGTCAGTAGAGCATCACAGATGTGATTTTCATTTAATTCATATTGCAGAATTCAGTTCTGTGTAGCTGTTTAAGATGCACACAGAAGACATTTGCAGTATGCACACAGTGTTAGATAGGAAAAAGGATGGTGACCGGGTGCAGAGACACAGGAAAGAAGAGGAGGGAGCAGAGGCAGCAAATCACACAAGTGTAAAACATAGCAAAGTGAACAGACACCACAAAACAGTTGGAGGAGTTGCATGCTACCTTACTGATCCCAGCCAGCCATCAACCCATGGTGGTGCAGAAAGAGAAATGACTGGAGCTGTAGGATTTGTAAATCTGAGCATGTCAGTTTCTTATCAGAGTTCTTTGAAACTCCTATTATACCTTCAGAGGTTGTTAGCGTTTCCTTAAGCAGTGAGCACTGGAGGATTGATCTCCTGCCTGATGGTGCCTGCGTAGTTGTGGTACCGCTATCAGGGCATTCTTTCCACTGACCACTTATTTAACCCTTTTGCTGCAAGGAACTGCACTCCTTTTTTAACCTCGGCTGACCAGACCTTTTTAAAATTTCAACTGCAGCTTTCAGAGTTTGTAAAATACCCTCCAAACCATACATTTTCAGAAAACATAGGAACGGTGGAATAAAAAGATGTTCTACTAATTTTGTAGGTTCCACGAAAAGTTATGCGAATGTTTATCAAAACAATATTTTGGTATAGAAAAAGATAGATAGACAGGGATTGAAGATAAATTGTGGAGGCATAGTATGTTTACTATCTCCTCAGTTATGAATGGACCTGAAGCCTCTATACTGAGCTCCTCCTGTCCAATCATAAACTGAGGAGATAGTTACTATGTCCCCAGCCATGAATGAACAGTAAGTGATGTGTAGCGCTTCCTAATCATTCATAACTTGGGACATAGTAAACATTTATTATCTCCTCATGTCAGGATCCGGAACCCAGGGCCTCTGCTGTGTCTGGCGGTGGCTCTACCTGCTGAGCCACTCTGAAACCTTGGATAGCTCCTTGCCTGCTCTCATGTGTAAACCTAGTTTCTGCTGAACTCTAAACTCCTTGCTCCTCCCTTGAACTTCCTATTTTAGCAATGCCTCTGCACTTCCTGTTTGCCAGATTATTGAGCTGCTGACAATATCTTGCTTCCTGCTCCCTCTATGATACAATCTGCTCATACTGCTACCCATGTACCGACTACTCTCATCGTCTTCTGCTTCATACCTGATACTTTTTGGCTACTGACCTCGGCTTGTTCGCTGACTACGCTTCTGCCTGCTCCTATACTACTACATTCTGCTTGTGTACCAAACCCGGCCTGTTATACCACAAATTTGCCTGCTGTTCAGCTACTGGACTATGAGCATGATCCCAGATCGCGACAGAATAAGCAGATTGTATCACAGAGGGAGCAGGAAGCAAGATATTGGTAGGAGCACAATAATCTGGCAAACAGGAAGTGCAGAGGCATGGCTAAAATAGGAAGTTCAAGGGAGGAGCAAGGAGTTCAGCAGAAACTAGGTTTACCTGAGGATTACACATGCCAGCAGGCAAGGAGCTACCCAAGGTTCAGTGGCTCAGCAGGTAGAGCCACTGCCAGACACAGCAGAGGCCTAGGTTCAGATCCGGATCCTGACACCTCAGTTGTGAGCAAACACTAAAGTGATCAGTACTGATCACTCTGTTGTTTTAAGTGAAAGGGAAGGAACGGAAAATATTTCACATATTTGCTGATCCTCCACTCGGCATGCTGAAGCACTCTGCCCACCTGTCGGTGATCCTCCCTGCAGATCTCTCTTCCCTGCTGGTGCCAGACGGTGGATCATCTCTGTCCACTCTGTTCCCTGATGTCTCTGTCAATACAGGCGAGGGGTAGAGCAGTAGGGATCAGAGGGGACACAGACCGGAGCACGCAGCCAGCGCTCAGTGGAGAGGAGAGAGCAGCAGGGGGAGGGGGGCTAATTTACAATGGATCGCTGTCACCAGTGGCATGTCAGCTGCCAATGACAGCTATTCTTTTACAAAGACTTTTCTGTTATGAGTTCATGGTTGCTGAAGCAAAGGAGAGAGTTGTCTGAGGAGATTAGAAAGAAAATTGCTGACCAGAATGTACTGGCTACAGCGCCATCTTTTAAGCAGCTTCAAGAATGGTATGAGTGTTAGACAAAGAGCCAAGGACAACTTCCAAAGAAATACCAGCTGAACTCTAATGTCAATGTACATCAGTGTCTGAGCACACCATCTGTTACTTTTTGAGTGACAGTGGGCTCAAAGGAAGTCTCCACAAAAAAAAGCCAGACTGGAATTTGCTAAAATGCATATTGATCAGCCACAGTGCTTCTGGAAAAATGTCCTTTGGACAGATGAGACAAAATTGGAGGTTTTTGTAAGTCACATCAGCTCTATGTTTACAGGGGAATAAACGAAGCTTGCAAAGACAAGAACACCATACCTACTGGGCAACATTAAGGAGGCCTGGTTATGTTTTGGGGCTGATTTGCTGCATTTGAAATATTCCAAATTGGTCTATATCTTATTGAATATCTATTGAGAGAACTAAAACATGCAGTCTGGAGAAAGCGCCCTTCAAACCTAAGACAGCTGTAGCAGTTTTCACAAAAAGAGTGGGTCAGACTACCTATTGGCAAGTGCAGGAGTCTTATTTAAAGCTATAGAAATTGCTATGATGCAACCAAAGGTACAGCGCTAAACGCCGTTCAGGAATATTAATAACGGCAAGGATCAGATTGATACCACCTCAGTGTGAGGCAATCATACGGAGATATCAGAAACATGTGTCTAACTATGTGTGTAAACTAATAGTGTTGCCAAAATGTGTCAAAAGTGTCGTGAATACGTGTCACAAATACACCTTATTAAAAGGAAAATTCACAAAAATCCAAAAAACATGTGTCATAAGTGTACATTATAAATAAAAATACCACATTTATAAAAAAGTCTGTGTTGTTTTCATTAGAAACATAAACTCAAAGTTTTTTAAAAACATAAACTTAAAGTTTTTAAATTCTCAAATCTTCAAGGCAAAAAGCAAAAATAAAAACAGGTGGATTGTTCAATTCTGTGAAGTGTCCAACGAAAAAACAAATAAAGCGGGCAAATCCCCTCTAGGGAATGCACTCACCAGATCCCTGATGATAGAAAGCCGTTAATCTTATCAGATGGAGACCGAAGATGTGTGTCCTCTTCTCCCGCTTGGTAGAGCTTTAGGATACAGAACCTGCTTGTTTCTCAGAGATGTAGAGACCCGGATCTTTACTATCAGGTCTCCTCGGTTAGATATCAATCCGGACAAAAAACACGAAAGATGCGCTCATAGCGTAATAAGTTCAACTTTTAATAGGTCAAAAAGTATATAATTTTGTATACAAAAAAGCTCTATATAAAATCAGTAAAAGTAGAAAGCCGGCTAGTCACTCGAATATGAGTGCTAAAAGACTGGAACAATTACGTAAAGGTAGGCCGTCACACAGACGTTCTCAAGGGATGACATATGATATAGAAATTGCTAGTTTGCTGAAATTGTCTTAAAGTTCATGCAACAAAAAGGTTAAGGGTCCCATTATTTTTGTCCATGCCATTTTCATTTGTTTTATTATTTAACCCCTTAGTGACACCGCTTCAGAAAAAAAATTATATATATGTCTGGGATTTAAGTTTATTTTGGGAGTTATAGGTCACAAACTACATAGAGTGAAAATACAATTTTAGTGTGAACAATTTAAAAAAAATGTTTTACATTTCTTACATTTAAAATGTTTTTAAAAACCTTTAGAAAACATTTTTGTTTTTCAACTAGGGGGGCACTAAAGGGTTATTTTTATATTTACAGGCACTTTTGATACTAAGTATTCTGAGGAGATACTGTATTCTTCTCAGAGATACTGTATTCTCCTCAGAGATACTGTATTCTCCTCAGAGATACTTTGTATCACTTTGTAATACACTAAACCGGCTTCCAGCTCCACAACACAGTGAGCTGAAAGCCGTTTCAGAGGCTGTCACAGCACTGTGATCACAGCGATTACCTATCGCTGTGATCATAGTGCTGTGACCACCTAAATTGCTGTTGAGGGTCTGCCTCGGACCCCAAGGGACCCATCAATAGCATTAACTCAATGAGCGCTGGTCCATACACAGACCAGTGCTCATTGTACCGCATGACCAGATTATTTTGTCACCGGGAATAATCCCATCATCGGTAGGGAAGGGGTTGAAGAACTCCAGGAAACATTTTTATTAACCCATTAAGTGGGGCTACCCCCACATTGCAAGGGTTAACTGCTTATTTTTGTCTAGGTTAAAAAAAGTTATACTTACCCGATGCTCTGAGCCAGCATCACATCTGTACTCTGTGCATAGACGTGAGATAGCTTACAAAGATTACAATACTGCAGTGTAGGAGGATAAAGGCTAGAGGGAGTGCAGTAACAGCTGGCCAGCTCAGAGCTTCAGGTGAGTTTAACTTCCTTATTTTTGAACCTAGATAAAAACAAGCAGCCCCACTGCAAGGGTTATGAAAAGGTTTTCCTGGAGTTCTTCTTTAAAATATTCTATTGAATCTGTTGCATACTAAATTCTAACTATGTGTAAAATGTGAACTACAACCACAAACTGGGAAGGAAGCTGAATAGAACATTACAAACATAAGCATACACACTGTATAGTGCATTCTTGATTGACAGTTCTGTTAATTGATGTACTTTTCCATAATACAGCTATTCTAAAGGGATCACAAGTGACAGAAATGTACTATAAAATGCTGAAATTATGTTTATCTAGTTGATTGAAGGTAATGGTGCCTGGGCTAGAAAATGGGAAGCTTTTCCAGCAGCCCAGCTATAAGACTTAAAATACTAAGCAGAATCTGTGTTTAATAATATCGCATATTCCCACATGAGATAATTCTCTCGTTTGCGGTGAATGTTTTATGTATGTAATTTTTTTCTTCAGTGCATGTTTCCACTGAAAAAAGGATTAGGTTAAAAATATATTTGATTTTTGACATTTAATTCGCACTATTTGACTGGTGTTTTTCCTAACCGGATCAATATTAGTCACTGCAAGGGCACATGGAAAACAGTGGTTTTCTTTGTGCCTGGTTTACACTGCAGTGGTGCCTTCAAGTAGATTGAAGTATGTTGCAAAAAAGTACAGACATGCTGCATATTTCAGTAACGCGGTAGAGCTCACCTGATGTCAAGGCTGGTCACTGCAGATAGTGTGAATTAAATATCAATAAAACAAATATCTTTTGTGGTAATGTGTGGCAATCCCACTGTGAAATTGGGTGTTATGATCACCCAGGACTCTCAGCCAGAGGGGCTGAGAGGTTTCAGGAAGCAAGGGGTTGTCTGGATTCTGCTTGGGGTCCTGGAACTGGGAGGTTTCAAAGTGATTTAGGAGGGAAGGAAGATCCAGTCCTGGGTCCAGAGTTTAGCAGTAACCAACACCCAATGCTTGCGCAGCTGTGCACAGCCCTTAAGGAAAGGATGCTTGCTAGGGGAAGTAGCTCTTGCTGGGAAATAGGAACAGACTGTGGTCAGGAGTCAGAAGTATGCCCCCTGAAGTCGAAGAGGAGTCAGGTGAGCTCCTGCTGGGAAATAGGAACGGACGGTGTTCGGGAGTAAGGAAGACTACCACAGAAGTCAAAGTGGAGTCAGGTGGTATGTGTGCTGGAGGTACAGGAAGACAGCCAGGGTGGCTGGGGAGAACTGGTGAGGCTAGGAGAGCCGTGAGCCTGAAGGGCTGCCAGTACAAGTGTGGGACAGCACTACAAGAGATGGCTGGTGGGTCAGAAGTGGTAATGTTTAAAGTGTAAGCCAGGAGGCTAAACTTGTGTTATGTTGCAAGTATTGCATGGATGTTATGCCGAACAACCACTGGGAGGGTGTCCAAGGTGAATGTATGTACTTTTGTTTGTATAAAAGTGGTTTACCAGGCCCTTAAACAAAAGATACTAGGAGTGGACAGCATCCTTAAGCGCTCACCATATGTGCTAATATCTCCAAATATCACACTTTTTAATCTAATCCCTTTCCCAGTGGCAACCTACATGGTAGATAGCTGGGAATTAAATTACATTTCAATAAAGTTTGAAAAAAAAAGGAAAAGGTAAATAGTGTCTTGTTGTGCTCTTACAACGCAAGGCACCATCACCAGCACAGAACAGACGCCAACCCCACCAGCAAAGAACGGACACCAACCTGCAATCTAAGATGGCGAAATTTTAAAATGGCAATTTTGTCCTAACTACATTAAACAAAGAACAGAAAAATATAATATAAAAAAATCCCTTCACATTCCCTTTAATATGCTGGCATTGGAGTAGCATAGTATAGCTTCTCTTACAGAGACTCCCCCTTCCCCTTTAATACCATATAAATGCACTCTATCAAAGCCAGGAGGATAATCAGAAAATGCTTACACTTTTGGCTGCCCTCATGTGTCTTTGGTCAGTCTGAAAACACGTTTAGTGTTCATTGTGGAGTTCAATTTTAAGTCAATTAGATTAGTTCCTAAAATTTGGTGGTTCATTCAAGAGCGATCAGTGACCACAAAATAGTGGTTCATCAACACTTCGCTCGGTATACTGCTGTTAGTGCTGCTTCATGGGTGCCAGGAGTGCTTCTCAATAAGGGAAGTTTATTCAACAAAATACACATCTGTTTTTTTTGCAAGAATGCGCCCCCCACCATTGGCAGGCTAAACTGCACATTGACATACTATAAGCATGGCTTTGCTGTAACAGATGCTATTTAAAAGAATGCCCCATTCAACATTGAACATTAAAATGCCTAATCTTAGTCTACTTGCTATCATACGCTAGTCTACCACACTTTCTTTTGTTAGTAACCTTGTGATTTTGAGAAACCATCTTATGCACAATAGTTATTTCCCAACTTGCCAACGTTACGTTCTTTGATGTCTCGCACAGAAAACCTGATCTATAAACAAATTGTTGATACTTTCCTCTTCTCCTGCCTCCTGTTCCTCTAATTTTCCCTACTTTCTTGCCCCCCGATATGTACTTACTGTTCCGGATGATGCCTGTTTTTTAGCATATTTTAGCTGTCTTTTGACTCGGTTACTGAATATCTATGGCCTTTCTGTAACCATTGAGTATCTTGTTGCTACATATAATTTTTGTACTACTTTGTGCTACTCTGGTTCAACCACCTTGAACTTTATACGTTTTGGTTGTGATTTTTTTTAATGGTATTGTTGTTTTGTTATTTACTCAATAAAAATGATTACACATAAAAAATGGTTGATGCTAATAAGTCTAATAATACTAATCAGATTGATTCCTAATACAGGAATTAGAGAGAGATTTAGTTACATAAAACTGGCTACAAGAAGTACACTCCCAGTGATCGTTTAAGTTGCCTTCTAAATATTTGTTGCTGTGGATTGCCAGAAGAAAGGAAATTGAGTGAAATTATGACTTTAGCAATTCTGCTGTGTTTGCTACATAACATTAGTAGCTCACTGGATTTTGGCTTCAATTCATTACAAAGAACGTAGATTAAGTTAACTGAGTAAGCTTTCTGACTTTAGCACGATTGCAGTATTTAGAGGACAGCTTAAAGGTCACTAATGGATTTGTTGCCTTGAATTGCTCTTTAAATTCTACTCCATGCATTGTAACATTGACTGAGTAAAATGTCCACTACAGAATGCTATTGCAGATTAAAAAGCTATTTTGTGTAGTCAAAACTTTTCTTGTATTGATCATGTTGGCACTAGACGGCTCCATAACCCAAAGAACCTTCTGCATTTTGCTGCCAAGATAACATAACTGACATTTTCTTAATAAAAAAAAAAAGTAATATATGAAACATAAATAAGAAACTGTAATATGTTACGCTTTTTAAAACAACAGTAGCACCAACAATGTAACAATGAGTGCTCATGTCATAGCAGGTATCTATAAAAGTTGTACTAGAAAGAACAATTATTTCAGGTTTGAGGTTAATAGCTGCCCACACTGTTTTTAGCATGCTGTGAGGGCAGCTAAACAATAAACTACAGGGAAGGTAATGGCTGTATAAAGTGTGTATACCCATACCATGGGGAGCCAAACCACTGACCTCAATTCTGTCTGTCCCTGTCCGTCCATCTGTTTGATCTACAATTGATGCACTTCTGGTAAAAATACAATCGACCAGAAATTAAGCAGTTTTATAATGGCTCTGCTTTGTGTAGTGCTAGTTTATTGAGCTTGCTTTTATTTTTTGTTTTTGGCAAAGAATGCTTGTCTGACTTCCTTTTAAACTATATTTTTGTAATTGGTTCTCGCTAAAGCAATCCTGATAATTCGCTGGTTAGTAATATGCCTCTTGGATGTGGAAGCAGCCACCTTTAGTTGACTGCGTATAGCATCCATTTTCTTCTTTATGAGACCCGGGGGAGCTCTACTATACACATATTAGCTTCAGCCAGTAAGTTAGCACTTTAATGTGTCTCCTCCTGCATCTCACTATTGGTTTACCCTTGTGGAGACAAGCCTCTGTGACTAATAGTGAGGCTTCGGATGCAAGAGGTGGTGGTTTTAAATGTCATCATCTTATTATTGGGGGTTATTTTTCAAATCATGGAATACCCTGTATATCAGAGCTCCCAGGGAACTCCTGATAAAAGTGAAGCTTTATGCAGACCTCTCTTCTGTTCCAAGTGGTGAATCACTGGAAAGAGGATTAAAAATACACTTTAAATTGCAGGCAGATCTTTACTCCATTTTCATTTTCTTTGTGCTCCTCCTCCTTTGTCATGCAAAATCAACCCTCCTCCTCTCAAATTGCTTGACAAAAGCTCATAAAAATGTATATCAACACGCAAAAATGTGTGGAAAAACACTGCCATCTAGATGTGAATGTAGTCTTAAGGCAGGAGGGTTTTATTATGGAGAGGCGAACCTGCCTGTCCACTAACAGTGCAGATTGGTTCACTTTCAATTAACTTATCCAGTCTTGGTTTACCAAAGACTACAAAACGCCTGCCCCTGATGCTGCAGACCAAGCTCTTAACTGACATCCACCTATTCTGGTGCTCCAGCACTGTAAAGGTGGCACAAAATGAAAACTATGGCCATAGGCTGCCCCCTCCTTCCAGACCGCAGGAGGAAGAGCAGGCGACGGCAAAGGGAGAGGGTAAATCCTGCGGAACTTACAGCGGCACTCGCCAAAATATACCATCTCCAGTAACAACCTTTCCATGGCAGGTTTTGTCAGAGCGGAAGAAAAAAATGTCCCCAAAACCCCACATGACCAGCACCTCTATGCCAGCTTGGCACATCCACGGCTTCCATACCAACTAGCAAAAACAACCTTCTCCCTCTAGTTCATAACCCGGGCTTTCCCACAATAACATTTTCCACTCCCCATCACATTTTTATTTTGGTTAAACATTATTTACAGATGTACATTTATTTTTATGTTTCCTGGCAAGGCCATCTTAGCCCTGGTCAAGCAACCAGGGGCAGGGATGACCAGGCATAGACTACTTGGAGTCAAGGATGTACTACTGACTGTGTGTGTCTCAGTATGTGTTTACTGTCAGAACTGTTTTTGCATTTTTGTGTTAAAGCACACATTTTATGTCTGAATGTTCTTTAACACTCCCTAGAATTATATATTTTCTGAAAGAAGAGACCCTAGTGAATACAATGGTGGCAGTTGCAGTTTTTCTTATGTACTGCAATATTTGTGCAGCTTTTTATCAAACCCAATTTTTTTTTAGTAAAAAAAACCAACCATTCAAATCAATTTTAGTGCTCACCAACAAAATATACCTGCTTTTTTGCAAAATATAAAAGATGAGGTTGTGTGAAGTAAATAGATACCAAACATGTCAAACTGTGCGCACCCGTGAAACGGCAACATATTTCAGGACCCAAAATTGTGCATAAGCATCATTTAAAATACTTTACAGGTCATCAGTTTAGAGTTAACTATGAATAATGGTCCTAGAATTAGTGCTCTCATTCTGGCATGCACGGCCTTATGTAATGTGTGGATTAATCATTGCCTTTGCATGTACACTTTTTAAACTTTTTTCACTTAACTTTATTGCTATCACATAGAGGGCTAATAGCACATTATAGGTGACAGGTTCTGTTTATGGAGACATTGGGGGTCTATTAGACCCTTAATATCACCTTTCTACTCCATTCAAGCTGATCAAGCACAGCTCCAAAAGTGGAGATCAACAAACGGGTGTATGCTAGTCTCCAACCCATCTAAACATGGACACCCACTATGGCTGTGCCGGGCCAACGAGGAAGGGCAACTGAGCCCAGGATACATGGTGAGGGGTTGGGAGGGATGTCTGAGTGATTGGGTATCAAAAGTCGGCTTGTGTGCATGTTGTCTTGAAAATGTATTGCCAATGGTCAAATTGCCTAAGACCTGTGGCACAGAGTCTAAGGAGACACCTGGTATTCACCAGCCCATTCCACAAGGAATGATGGACTTTGCTGTAGCAGCTACCATTTTGCAGCCCCTGGGTACACTTAGACCAGCATCCTTTTTAGGAGGTTAAAAAATTAAATTGCTGACCTGCCTGTGTTTTTACATTTATGGCATTTTCTAGCAGCTTACATACTGTCTTGCCTCTGCCTAATTTATTTCCACAAATGTATTTGATATACTGCACTGTATTTTTTTTGTAGAAAACACACTTGCTTTGGACAGTTCTACCTGGATAACTACCACCTTGCTGTTGGTCAGTATTTTTGAAGTGTGCCTGGGACAGAAAACATATATTTTTATAGTAAAAAAAAAAAACCTGCCGTGTGTCTAAGCCTTTTCCTTGTCAATCTGCTCTCAAACTTTCACTGCTGCTGTTCAGCTTTCTGCTCAGGTGTCTCTGAGACGATGCACTTGAATTTCTAGCATAGCAAAACGCCTTCCTTGTTTATGCATCCACATTTTAGACTATCTACTTGTTCACTTTCTCATATTGCCCTGATTCTGGTCAATTTTTACCAAACCATGTCTGAGGGCTAAAGCTGTGATATTTAGAAAAAAATGGGTATATGGGTATACGGTAGAGGGTTGCGCTGCACCTGGGGTGAAGGTGTGCCGTGTTTTGCGTGCACAGTATGTTTATCTATTGAGGGGAAAAAATTGTAAACATACTGTGCACGCAAAACACTGCACACCTTCACTTTTAGCTTGAGGTTATTAAAGGACACAATGCAGTTGTTTCTGATAGTCTGAGGTGCGGCAAAAAAAGCAGCTATAGAACATACTATCAGAAACAACTGCATTGTGTCCTTTAATAACCACAAGCTAAAAGTTCTATTCCTAAAACAAAGGGAAAGACTGCAATTAATGAAAAAAATAGCTAAGGTGTTGACAATTGAGGAAGCTACCTATCAAGCAGTTGTTGCAAACAGACAATAGTCCTTAAAAGGATTTTTGAGTTTGACAGATCTGTGCACAGAGGCAGGAAATATATGAAATTGTACTCCAACACTGCAATTCAAAGAACGTAAATTGAGACGCCACTTTAAAAATTTTAAAAAGAAATGTAATATGTCATATCTACTGTATATCACACACACCAAAAAGGCAGTGGGTTTTTTGAAGGCACTAAACCACGCAATTGTAAAATTCAATAACATTAACACTTAAGATTGATTCCTCCAATGGGGGTGACCAAGATCTTTGACACGTTTTGCTATACACTTTTTCATGAAGAAAAGGAGGTACATTTGGATACCACTGGGCACATGCACTATCGCTGCAGCCCAAAGGGGACAAGTGGAAGGTAGAACCAGGCCAACCAGCAAAAGGTTGGACAAAAGCCCAAAAAGGTATTGTCGTGGGGAATAACGCAACGTCAGCTTTAAACTGACTGGAGAAACTGGCCCTCCAAACTGAATACCTCTATTTATTTACTATGACCATGAATCCAAACACACAAGGTTCACCTCAAACCCATGGTACAGACAAACAGTTAGTAAACATTTAGTTGCTATGGATTACTTTACCTTGAATCTTATGATTGCTTTTTCTACTATTCTATGAAATAAGCCTATATTATAAAGAACACTATTTAGACATACCAATTTCAATTAATAAATGTAATTATTCATAGTCCATGGAAAAGTATTGTTCTTCAGCTTGTAATGCCTAGGAAACAGTTTGACTGTACTCAACCAGCCCAAAGACAAAAGACGGCATGTAGAAGAATCTTAATGTGTTTAACCTGCTTCTAAGGCCACCACTGAGGTACTTCAGAAAACCATTTCAATAGACATTTAGTATTACTCAGGCACTGAAACAAGCACAGCTTGCTTGTCTGCTATGCTTTTTTCTTTTTATACAATAAAAAGCTTCTGTCATATTTTTATCTACCATAATAATACAATTATGTTAGAAAATAACTGTCCTCTGTAATATTTAATAGACTGCTGAAAGGCTGCATTCATTTTCACGGGCCCTGCATTTTAACTTGATTATTAACAATTCAAAGGAGGCTCTGTAAGGAACAATAATAGGATTGCTAAGTACCCTGTGAGCTGCTTCTTAGTCTTCTAGGTTCATTCTCTTGTACACATGATAGTTGGGCTAATGTACTCCAGAATGTTGGAATGTTGTAGTTCAAACCTTTTGACAGATTTCCTTTTAGTAATTAAAAAAATCTATTGATGGAAAAAGTGTTATACTAGGGAATGCATAAGGTTGAATAACAGGAAAAAGTGTTCTAGTTGGGAATGCATAAGGTTGAATAACAGCAGAATCTCTCTGCTTTAGCTACCTACCGTAGCTAAGGTGTGAAAATGCTTTTGTGCATATTTGCAACCCCTGTATGTACAGTGCTGGGAAACCAATTGTGTCTGCTTTGCAGATTTCTTTAAAATGTACCATTTATGTATGAGAGCATTTATTTAAAGCAGACACCTATGAAGTGGCCAAAGATTATGCTTTTATATTGCAGTGGTCCTGCAGAAAGGAGAATGTATTACTCAAACCATATTCTTATAGTAAAGGTTTGTCATAAAATGTGTTTTCTACTATTGTTGAGGAGCTGTGTACCAAAGTTGCTTCATCTCCCCATTTGCCTCATAGTAGCCAGCAGGAAGCTATAGTGGTAGTTCCAGAGCGTATGTAGAAGTACAGTATGAACTAGAGACTTAGAGACCAAGGTTGGAATCCTTGAGTGACCCCTAGTGTTAACACGATGTGTATTATAAAGGACTTTTGTTTTCTGAATGTGTGGTTGGCATCACCGTGGCTGACAGAAAAAAACATAATTTGCACTACTTACTATGGTATGGGAACCAAATGAATAGTATTTTGTCTAAAATTGTATTGGAGTTTATGGAGATAATATGTGGTTGGCTTTGAAACAGGTAGTGCCTGGCAAAGTCCTTCTTTAGTGTGAAAACAATAATTGAAGGACCTTTATTATATATTTTGTAGACTGTTTCTTGTTAGTAGGCATTTTGTTCCTTTCAGATAAGCTAACAGTGAACCCAATTTACAGCTAAAGCTGAACTGGAAATCCCTGAGCCTTGGTATACTTACCATGTGACAAACTGACTAATGCTGATTCAGCAAGACACAAGAGAACCTTGGTAGTGTTCATTGTATATTTTCATTAACTCTTTTAAAGAAGACAAGACTCAAATAGATCCATGTGTCACTGCACACCTAACGCTTGGTAATCTCAACCTATTTTAGGTTACATTACCTAATTTTAGGTAACATTATATATGTTATCTTCAGTATTTGCTGAAGTAAAAAATACTACATGCAGGTTTTTCGCAATACCTATTATGATTCTGGGGCCTGTGTGGATTTTTCTAGTTGTCAGCAGTCCTTAGTATTCAAATCTGAACTCTGGGATAAGCAAATATAATAGAAGCTTGTATATCCTTATGGAGGTGAATCTTCAACATACATGGCATGTTGGAAATAATTATAGCAGTTTAAATTAGACATGGTATTTTTTAACACACCAACATTCAGATCCAATAAAATTTTCAAATGAATCAAACTACGAAAACTATGCTATTGCACCTATTTTTCATATGAATTTGCAAATTAATCCTAAACCTCAATCTCATGATCAACCAGCCTGAAATGTATCTCTGAAGATGACCCTAAAGGTGCCCATACACTGCTCAATTCTTTTTGGCTGGTTTGAACGGTGCTCGGGAGACAAATGTCGAATGGGTCGGTGTGCGCACGCGCACACTGCCCGTTCAGCATTGCGGTCATCGGAAGCCCGCCCCTCGGGGGCGGGCTTGTGATGATCGAGAGTACGATCTGCCTGTCCAAGATGGGCAGATCGTACATTTTTTTAATAACTTTACAACCATCGCAAGACTAAGGTCTTGCGATGGTTGTACAGTGTATGGCCACCTTTACCCTTAACATAGCCTTCCAATCGAATTCCTTTAAAGTGTATGTAAACCGTACTAACTAACTGCTCTTATTTGCTCTTTTTTGGTCTGTTAACATTTTGTAATATCTGTTCGATAAGTCCCAAACAAATACAGATTGATATTATCAGCTATGCCTAGCTCACTTGCTTAAACAACAGAACACTGTATGTTGTAGAGAGGACAGGAGGAGACATTTCAACAGAAGACAACTGGCCATTTCTTGTGATATCATTATAGGAAAGAAAAAAGGCACTGTGTTGTTAGCCCACAATTGGACATTAAGAGCTGAGCATCACTGCCAAGATCGGCAGGTATTTATCAAAACTTTATAGGGTCATTAAAGGGATAAAACAAGAGGAAATGTGCAAATATTGCATAGATGAACTGCATTTGTTTGTCTTTTTTTTAAACTTTTGCTCCGACATGAAACCAACCCCTAAACCTATCCCTAAATCTACAACTAACTTCTAAAGTTAACCTCTAAAATCACCCTGTCATTGGGTTAAAGGTTAAATGTAGGGATAGGTTCAGGTTATGCATGTTTAAGGGTTAACGAAACCCTGTTAGGAAATTAAAATAATTTGAACTGCAATATCCTGTAGAGGATTATACTTGTATGTCCAGAAGCCAGCTTACTAAAACTCCACTCTTTTGCAGAGTTCTGTGCCCCAACATTATCTGTGTGGAATAGCATGTACAATCACTGTGATTCCTCCTGCAGACCCCTACTCGTTGCAGGGCACAATTGTGAATAAGGGGTCAGCGGGGGGAACCACAGTGTGGAATGTGCTATTAAACATGCTTGTTAGTGTGGAATAGTATAGGTGCTACAAAAAAGGGACATTTCAGCACACTGGCCACCGGACAATTAATTTTATAAACCAATTTGTTTCACACGATATTGCAGTTGGGATAATTTTGTCCCCCTGACATGGTCGCTTAAACCTAATCACTAAGAATTCATAACCTGAACCTACCCCTAATTATAACCTTTAATGCAGTGCAGCATGATGACGCCATCATGTCTCGATGAAAGGCATTGTGCCACTAATTTGATCTTTTCAGGTCTCCTTTTGCATGCTGTATTACTTAAGATGATAGTAATACTATTAATAGCAATAGTTTAGTTTTACTGTCACTTATATACATAACCTGATGATCCTTTCCAAGCTGTGTGCGTGTATTAACACCCCTGAGAGCATCTATTATTTTTCTCACACAGGCACAGAAAACTTAACCAATAGCAAGCTAAAAGAGCATTCTCCAACTATAGCTTATGCATAAGGATGGAAGTTTTCTGTGATGTACTATCAAAATGTTAATGAAAAATGATAGGAGCATCACTTAAATAATCCCGATGCCTGGCAGGCATCTCTTGTATATGAAGCAGTATTGCATAGTTTGCGACATTATGTTATCTCTAATGCCAGTGCCAGTTTTTGCAATTATGAATCATGAGCTAATTTCAAGGATTGATGAAAGTATTTAATGGAAGCAAACGTTAAAGAATGTACCCACAACGTAATATTTATGCAGTAGGATTGATGGGACCGTCTGCAGTAAAAATCCAGATTTAGATTCTTCATATGTGATGCTGATCAGATTGTAAGAGAAGGAATGTTCATCAATAAAGCAGTATGTAAGGAAGATGATGCATCATTCAGACATTACTGCACTGGAAATGACAAAATGTCGAACGTAAACGGAAGGGGAGAAATGATCAGTGCAAAGAGAATAAGTATTACACAGGGAAAATCCATATGCTACCAGACATATTGAAGGGAAGAATTTTAAGTTGATTTAGTAATAACTTTGTTCGATACAAAGAAAAGGAGTATTGACTGAGCTGTATTCACTATTGTTGCTCATTGTAGTTCATTACCAAATTTGACCATATTGATCTAAATGTTATATTCTATGTAAAGATTTCTTCTATGCTGTTCTGGTGACAAGCCAACGTTTTGGATTTTCCCTTACTTTCAGTCCTAGCTACTAGGGATGCACCGATACCAAGTACTGTACTCGGTACAAGTACATGTAACGATACTTTTCTAGCTCCAAGACTAGACTAGATAAAAATTCAAAAGTTAGGAGGCAGCTGTCATTTGTAAGGAGCATACGGAGCTCCTGTGATTTGTACATCCCTGTTTTTAATGTATGATTTTGTTTTTATAAATAAAGGGATGCACTGATACCATTTTTGCAAGTACAAGTACTGATACTTGCCCAAGTACTTACAAGTACTGATACATTTTTGTTTATTGTCATGTGACAGTTTTCCTAAAACAATACAGGCTAATCATTTCAGGACAGTGGTGGAGGGCCAGAGCCAGGTCCCAGCTGCAACTTCTGCAACCCTAGTAGTTCTCATGAAAATGCCAAGTATCGGCACTGGTACTCAAAGTATCGGTGCATCCCTATAAGTTACTATAGCTATTCAGACAAACCGAGAGCCTCAATCTGCTGTGAAAGAATGCAGCATATCAGTGGTGGTGGTGGTGGAGCTTAATCTTGACTTGAGTTTATAGTGTGGCCCTATGTACAGACTGCGCATGTCTGGCATATGCATATTGATCAGTCAGTGATGAGCATGTTTCCAGTGGCTGATATCCCCTCCGATCATTGAAAGTGGAAGCGATGTGCATTTCATCATCTTTTGGTTTCAGTGCGTAATTTCTCCAGCTGCTCTAGCCAGAGAAAACGCCGGTGAAGCATGATCTAATCTTCATTAGTTTATTTAGAGGACCATAGGTGACATTAGGGGTCTAATTGACCCCTGATGTCTACATGAAGAGAAAATGTCACTGTATCTGTGCTTGTTAGCCCCCTATGTGATTGTAATAAAGTTAAGTGTAAAAAAAAGTTTAAAAAAATGCAGAACAGAAAAAAGTAATCCAGCACCACATACACGCACATACAAATGTAAACATGCGTCAGGCACACCTACGTGTGAAACAATTTTAACGCTAAAATGTTGAGCGGTAAAAGTTTTTAAATCGTTGCCTATGGGTAATTTTGGGTGTGGTATTTTTTGCGATTTTCACAGGCGCATGCAATTATAAGGCTTGACATGTTTGGTATCTCTTTACCCGACGTGACCCCCATCTTTTGTTTTATAAAAAAATTGGCAAATAAATAAATGTTTCATAATATAGCATAGGGGAAACTTTTTTTTTTTTTACATTTTCTGGTACTTTTTTCTTTATATAATAAAACATAAAAAACCCAGTGGTGATTAAATACCAACAAAAGAAAGCTCTATATGTCCCAAAAAAATATATAAAATTTTGGTACGGCATTGCATGACTGACTAAATAAATGTCAAAGTACCTCAGCGCTGAATACTGAAATATAGCCTGGACAGGAAAGGGCTTTAACACCCCGGTCTTTAAGTGGCTAAACAAATTTGGCCACTGATATCACCTGGGATTCCCAGCAGTATTACCATAGCTGAGAATCTTTCATATATTGGCGGGAGTGCAGGCCACCCAAATTCTATCATTGATGCAAAGAGGGCTCCTAATCCATCACGTCCTCCCTTAAAATCTATACCGATCCTTATCTAGACTAAGGGTCTGGTATGGACTTTGGAGTGGCCACACTTTTTTTTACATGTGGGGTGCCTCAAGATGTTGCATACTTTTTTAAAGCTAGTTGCCTGTATTTCTGTTTTTCTTAGTTGCTAACCTAGAAGAAGCAGTCAGCACATGAAAGTGATAGAAAAAGTAAATTCTTCATCTCTGTACTTGTTTAGGTCACTCATTGGATCAGTATGACAGCTAGCATTGTAAGAGGAACTCTGCAATGGCAACTTAATTATTTCTGACATTAACACCCCATGCAAACTTGAAAAGGAAATAATACATTCTGCCTATTCTCTTACCTTGAGATATACAGTGATCTTTCTTTGTCTTTTATGACATGCAAATTAGTTAGTTTGGTATGCCAGGGAGGTACTGCCCCTTAGCACAACTACTTTCCTCTACTTGATTTACAGCCTCAATCACAACAGCCTTTTCCATATCCAAATCAGTGTCTCTGTATATATTCCTGTCACAGTGGTATCCTTCTACGGGCAGCTGTTCCTGATTTGTCACATCACTCTTTGTATCTGTTCTGCAAATTAAACTGTGCTCCTCTAATTGAATTATTTATATGCTTGGTTTTCTGCAACTGCTTGTATATGTATACATACATACATAACACAGATGTTTGTGTACAAAGAGAGGGAAAATATGCCATTTAGCATTTAACATACAGCTGACACATATACATTGCTGCTTTCATTGAAATGGGTTTGCATTCTGAATGGTTCTTGTGACTCAGAAATAGAGATTCAAACAACTAAAACAATGCAAGTCTCTGATTCCAGTACTATACATGTAGTTCTATAAATAGGATCAAGTACGCTTAGAAATTGTGTTCTTGTGATGTTGAAAAATTTATTTCTTAGCTTGCAGAATATTTTTTGAATGCTTTTACTAATTTAGCATACATTCTATGTAACTGACTGTGTGAACGTATATTTTATATAATATACACTTCCTCAAAGACTTCCTACTGACATATAGGGGTTGATTTACTAAAGGCAATTAGGCTGTTCATTTTGCAAGAGAATTTGCACATTACAGGCGATGTTTCCCTTAGCTTGGTGGAAGTGATGACATTTCACATTGCAAAGAATATCAAATTACACGCAAGGAAAATTTTAAAAAGCCATGTATATTTTGTGGCATATGATTGGCTGATATAAGTCAGCAGAGCTTCATCTAATTCCGTAAACTAAAGGAAATCTTCCCCTGCCCCATGTAAATTATCTTGTAAAGTGAACAGCCTATTTGCCTTTAATAAATCATCCTCATACTAGCCACCAGTGATGGGATGTGAGTGCAAGTGTGTAGGTACTCACAGACCAATGATCCTAACTATTGCTTTCTTGGTAAGGACCATTGGGGACATTTGCTTGGATTCAAATATGGGTAAGCAAACTCCATTTTTTTAAAGAGTAATTCCACCCAAAGCAGTCAGGCATATTTGAAGAAAGTCGATTCCAGCTAGACTCACTGTCCATCACAACTGCACTGGGGTGAGGCAGAAACCTACTATAGGCTGGTGAACAGCAGTGAAGACCTGGTAGAAGATCAACCATTGCCCCAATCAAATATTGCCCTTAAGAGCCCTGAGCATTTCAGGTACAGAATAAATCTCTGTCTTATACCCATAGGGAGAAGAATGGAGTAAGGAAATGCAGAATATTCAGTACCACTCTCTGACATTTGTCATGTTTGGCTCAGTGGGGATACAAATATTAATCTCTATGCTGTACTGATGTGCAATATGTCTGTGACCCATCTGCCCCCTCAATGTTTGTTAACAAAAGGGGAAAAGAAGGTTTATTAAATATGGTACATTATTATTATTATTATTATTATTATTATACAGGATTTATATAGCACCAACAGTTTGCGCAGCGCTTTACAATATAAAGAAGACATTACAATCACAATACAATTCAAGACAAGATGGTAAGGAGGGCCCTGCCCGTGAGGGCTTACAATCTAAAACGGAGGGGCAAGTGATACATGAGGAGGTAGCTGTGTGGGGATGAATTGTTTGAGAAAGTGATTGTTCAGTGGTTAGGTTGAGGTGGGATAGGCTTCCCTGAAGAGATAAGTCTTGAGGGATCGCCTAAATGCAGTCAGTGTCAGAGAGAGGGACAGGTTGGGGTAGAGAGTTCCATAGGATGGGAGAGACTCTAGTGAAGTCCTGGAGGCGAGCATGGGAGGAGTTGATGAGGGAGGTGGAAAGCAGGAGGTCTTGTGAAGAGCGGAGGGGATGGTTAGGTTGATACTTTGAGACCAGGTTTGAGATATAGCCAGGGGCAGAGTTGTGGATGGCTTTGTAAGTGGTTCAATATTTTGAATTTTATCCTTTGGGCTATTGGAAGCCAGTGTAGGGATTGACAGAGGGGGGTTGCAGACACTGAGCTGTTGGTTAGGTGAATGAGTCTAGCAGCTGCATTCGTAGTAGACTGAAGGAGGGATAGCATGTGTAGAGGTAGGCCAATGAGGAGGGAGTTGCAATAGTCATGACGAGATATAACAAGTGAGTGGATGAGTAATTTTGCGTTTTCATTGGTGAGGAAGGGGCATATTTTGGAGATGTTATGAAGGTGAAGGTGGCAGGATTTGGATAGTGATTGGATGTGGGGAAGAAAGGTGAGGTCAGAGTCAAGGATGACACTTGGGACCTTGGCATGGGGGGAGGGTTGGATAGTTGTGTTAACAATCTCAAGGGAAAAGTTGGGGGAAGGAACACGGGAGGGAGGAACATTGTGTAAAGCCTAAAAATTCACAGTTGGTAAACAGCTGCAATATGTTGTACATTTTTTTTCCCCCTGTGCCTTACCTGATCCATTGTTATCCTTTTTGGATTCTTTAGTGAAGAAAAACAGCAAACATATACCATATAATCATAACTGAGCAAACAGAATCTGTTTGCCCATGGCTTCAGGACATGTGCTCTTGTGTGCAAAAGGTTGTGTCAGTAAACACTATAACTGAGGGACATGTGTCATAGGCCTGGATCATGGGTATAATACCCAACCACTCCTCCTTTCAGAATTTATAATTGCAAAATTATACCTTCTTCTTACCATTGAGACCTCTTGCATTGGATTGTGGGATGGTGGGACTTAGCTTCCAGTCTGGGCAGAACATGAGACCTTCTGTAAAGTATATCCACCAGTTTCAGGAGCTTTCCAGGTGTACATACAATTATTTGAGGGTTAACAAAGACATTTTTAACCACTTCAAGTCCGCAGTGTTAAACCACCTTCCCATCCAGGCCATTTTTCAGTATTCAGCGCTGCAGTACTTTGACTGACATTTATTCAGTCATGCAACGCTGTACTGAAATGCATTTTATACAATTTTTTTGGGTACAGATAGAGCTTTCTTTTGGTGGTATTTAATCACCACTGCGGGTTTTATTTTTACTATATTAAGGAAAAATTACCAAAATAAAAATAAAACTCTTTCCCCTATATTAAATGATAAAACATTTATCATTACCCAATTTTTTGGTAAAATATAAAAGACGGGGTCACGTCGGGTAAAAAGACACCAAACATGTCAAGCCTTAAAATTGCGTGTGCGAAACCTCAAAAAACGATAATAACCAAAATTTGCCATAGGTGACGCTTTAAAAGCTTTTACCGCTCATGAGTTTAGCGTTATCAGTGATATATGGCCCTAAAATGATTGCTCTCACTTCGACATTCGTAGCGATATGTAACACGTGTAGCGCAATTGTCGTTTTCGCGCGCTGCTGCACCGGACGCGTATTTACGTTTATATGTGCATAAACGTGGGGGTGGGGGACTTAAACATGTTGGGGTATTTTTTTTACTTTTTTAATATGTGACTTTTATTCTTTTTACTTTTTTTTTATTTAAACAGCCGGTAACAGCTCTATGCATTGCACAGGTTTTTTCTGCCCGTGCATGCGCAGAAAAAAAATGCCATCTGGAGACGGCAACCCGCTAATGCAACTGGTTAAACATTGTTGGATTTAAAACTGTTATCAACTTCTCACATTTTTCAAAAGACCTTTTAACACTTTAAGTACCTAATATGCTCTGTTTTTAAAGAGATACTTCTGCTGAACAATCTTTTGCATAAAGCACACTTTCGGGTGTGTCAGATCCCTGGTCCCCAACTCCATGCTATGTTTCTATTGGCTGGCTCTTATGTCATAAATATGTCCTGTAATGACATAATGGTCTGGTAGATGGATCCTCAGAGCACAGGGGGCAACCAGGCATCTAAATCTCTCAGAACAGTCAGATGCTTAAGGGGATTTTTTTTTTAGAAGTGCTAGCTATTTGCAGTTTTTCTGGGGGTTTTTAGTTTCACTTGTTTTGAAACTGCACTTTTCCTTTTAATAAACAGCAGCACATTTGCTTTAAAAATCAATATTTATGACACCTTTCCAGAAAGATATGTAACATGAATTCTCACACACGAATATAATTTTCAATTGTTTGGTCTTCAGCTCAGTGGGACCAATTCACCACATCATGCATATATGGGCAAATGGCAAAACTATCTTGATCTTTTATTAGCGAAGGTACGTGGTCTCACATTTAGACTGCGACAAAGGCATGTTCCTGCAATGCCCTGGCTCTTGAAACTAATTATAAAATTCTATTTAGATGGTATTTGGCTCCTAGTCATTTCTGACACTTTATCCCAGAACATGACGGTAAATGCTTTTGGGGGTGTCCTGATATGGGTACTTTTATGCACATAGAATATTGAATTCTATGTGAATATCCTATAGAATATTGGCGCTTTTGATGGGCACTCATATTCCCCACAATCCCACTGAGGCTGTCCTTAATGTGAAGACACAAGCTCTTACTACTTTCACAATTCCAGCTCATAGTACATATCCTCATGGCAGCTAATCGAAGCATAGCAAAAACATGGTTACAAGTTTCTCTCTTTATAAAAACAGTCACAAATAGTGTTCATTGGGTTTTTATCAACCACAAACTTTTAGATTGTTTGATAAGATGTCTAAATTTTTGAAATTTTGGAAACCTTGGGTACACAATTTTCTGCCCCCTTCCTATGACAGATGTCTAATCCTTTAAGGCATGTTTTATTCTTTTTCTAGTCGATAATGCGTGGGTTATGCCAGGAGTGCAGTTCTCTCTCTTTGTTCCATCACTTCTCTCTGTTCTCTCCTTTTCTCTTCATGTTCTTTTTCTCATTTACATTTTCTCATATGTTGATTTCTCTGTACCGGTTTTTGTATATATTTGAACTATAGTTTGAGACCTTTCAAAAACGAATAAAAAAATGTTGAAAGCAAAAAACAAACAAACAATAAAGTAATGAGCCAAGCACACTAAAGGTGCCCATACACCTTACAATTATCTGCAGCTTTTCTGTGGTCAGATGGAAAAAGTGCAACAGATTGGCCCAGGTGGAGATGACTCCATCCACACAGTTAAGTGTAGATGGAGGAATCTGTTGCACCTTTTCCATCTGACCGCAGAAAATCTGCAGATAATTGTAAGGTGTATGGCCAGCTTTACTTTTGCTCTGCAAGTATTTATTGCACCTGAGGAAACTCAGCCAACCAATTACCTAACAGGATGGTTGAAACTCGAACAATAAAAAAATCTTGCTTGCTTACTGGATATTGTCAGCTTCACCCATATAAAGGTATTGATGATGTAAGTTGCACCATTTTTGTTGATTTTAGCAACAGAGTTGAGTTAGTCAATGCATGGTAGGATGTGGAAAAAGGTATAGGATTTATACTGCTGATGCACTAAGCTCATTACAATATTGATTTTTTTTAAACAAAGGTGTGGTTGTCCTTTTAAACATTACAGAGACACATAAGCAATCCAAACTCACCCAAACTATGAGTGGCTTTGATAGGCTAACTGAAAATTAAACTCAGTCTGAGAGGGTTTCTTGTAGAACACAAGGAGCTATTGCCCAGATTTTGCACTAGGGTCAATGGTTTGAATATACTTATACTTATCTAAGTCCCTAATTTGTATTGATTTTAGTCCCCATTCCATTATCCTCCAGCACCTTGGCAGTTGGTGCAACTGTTCAATACAAGGTTTATACTGTCTTATGGAAGAAATGACCTTGAAAATATTGATACATATAAAGCTATAATCCCAATTCCTGTTTTGAAATATGCCTCGTGTGAATTTATCTAAATTCTCTAAAAATAGAAACATGGGAGATGCATGTCAAGTCAGCTTTCAGTGTGTTTTGTTACTTAGTATACCTGACATATGGTAAGTTACATGTTAAATACAGAGATTCACCTTCCTTAAATCACGGTCAGCCACTGGTGAACAAAGATCACCGCCGGACAGTTTTCCGAATGTCATTTAGATTATGTAGACCACGTATCACTTTCTGAAAGAGTTCAATCTTTCAGGCTCACATTTCTATTTTTAAGAGCTAAATATGAGGAAGTAAGCTCGAAATATGTGAAATAGCCTCTTGGATTTCCTCTGCATTTTCTAAAACACAAGCTCCCCAGGGGAATTCTTCATCTTGCAGCTCTGATTCAATTTGTAATGCATACTCATGTCACAAGTGTATATTCCTAGCTGTGTTGAAGTCTACTTCTCTGGGATTATGTGACACTGTTTTATGAGATTTACAGCAGAAGGATAGCACAGACAATGAAGGACATTGGAGTTTAATATACATTTACACTAGATGCGATTTGGACAGGCTCATTCTCAGTTTCAAGATCAAGGTCTGTGATGCTCTAGTGACCTACAGAATTTTTTGTAAACATTTAAGCAAAGGCAGAGGGTATACTGTGCTGTTACGAGAGAGTTGAACATTTTTAGGATAAGCACAGCAAGAAAGGTGCAGGCATTTCGGTCATGGCATGCAATCTGCATTTACAGAATATTGTTTAAATCACTTTAATTTATATAGGAATACATAGAATTACTGAATAACCCCCTACATTTGTATTTATTATATAAGGTCTGCAGTTACAAGTATTTGTTTTGAAATAATAGATTAAAGTCTAAAAAAAATTACTTGGAATTAAAATATTTCTATTTTACTTCAATATTCGAGCCGAACTTCAGCTAAACACCTTAAATAACAACAACCAAAAAAACACAGGAGAAAAACAGTAGTAACAATCTGCCTTGAACCTTTGCTATCTGCTGGTCGTTATTTAGCACTAAAGTGGTATCTACTGCAAACACCTGACCTCATTAGTGGATTTAAAATCAAGGCCAGAATTTCAAGCCTATGCCTAATCAACAGATTTGTCTGTTTGCGAATGCCATGATAGAGGCTTGTCTACCTCTGAATTAATGTTTATTTCTGTACTCGGCTTGCCAGTGTACATACATCCTACTAAAGGCAGTAGTGAACAGAATACCACAACAGTTCACTGTTGCGGCTCTGTAGCTTCACTGGACTGTAAATGAGCTTTGTCACACATGACAGATCCTGTCTGTGTTCCACTCTGCTTCTTTGCTGCCTAAATGCCGATACACATGTAACTAATGATGTCCTTTCATGCAGCCTGTAACTGATCTTCTATTTTCCCCTTGCAATCTCCACAACCCAGCCTCTGCTCCTACTTTTGTGTTGTTTACTCATGCATGTCTGCTAATGGTCAATCAAGGGAAAAAAAATTAAAAGCATACATTTTAAAACAGTTCTCTGGAACCTGCCTCTTTTTGCACTGTTGAAGCTTTTTCTCTTAAAGGAGAAGGTTAGGGCTTTTCCCCATAGTTCTCCTTAGGGTAACTGGAGGACACAAACTAGCGTCCTCCCGTCACCCTAAGCTCCGTATACCGCGAGCTACAGCTTGCGGTATACTGAGACGCTGCAGTTGAAGCGGATCCCGACAATTATGTCTGGATCCACCAAACTGTGTGAGTGACAGCTGGCTCTGCCTTGTCACAGCAGAGAGACATGACAGGGTCGAGAAGTGAGCGAATGCCAGTATGTGTTCGTTCACTTCCCGATCTACTGAGCCGACCTGTGACAGTTTCATTGTCACAGGTCGGCTAGAACTATGAGGATGAGTGAAAAGCACTCACCTCATAGTTCTCCTTTAACCGCTTATTGAAGGGGGGTGCGGCCAGCATCCGGGTGACACCATTGGAGGGGTGACACCAAAATGAGAGAGTAATTTTGGTATCACCCCCTCTAAAAAGTAGGGCACTCGTTCATGGACCGAGAGCCCGACAGTGTCAGGAGAGAGGAGGGGACCCGGCAGCATACCTCATCCTGCCGGGTGAACGTCCCTGCCGTCAGGCGGCATTTAAATGGCCATGCATGCGTGATGACATCACGTAATCTCCGTTCCGGGTGACCCCCGGCCTCGGGACGCCCCTGCTGTACATTCGCTATTTCCATCACCACAGTTCACAGCCACATACAAAATGTCAACAGACCTGCCAGGGATGCTGGGTGAAGCCATTAATTAAATATTATCATGGCCATATTTGGTCAGGGTTGTCATAGAATACATGACTTCCTGTTGCATCAGCCAGAGATTGGCAGGCAGACAAATAGGCAGATCTAGCCATTTAGAATGCCTGTTTGCCAAACCATGCACAGATTGAGTTTGGGTTCCAAGCTCATGCCTAGTGGTTACAAGTTATAGGACACTTGAAGTTGTAGAACAGTTAAAGGTTACATCTACTTTTAAAGATACAGTACTTGCCAACAGTTTTGAAGCTCATGGGCTCCAGCAGCCATTGGATGAGTATATCCTGGTGCTATCTTGAATAGTTATCAAGCTTAATGTGTCCAACTCGTGTCAAAACTTTTTTTTTGGACAGAGTGGGTAGAGTTCAGAGTCTCTGTCAGATCTTTTTTGCAGTCTGGTTAGACTGGGTAGACTTCGGGACAGATGGTGATGGGAAATCTCTGCAGTGGGGACAAAAATGCTATAAAACACTGTTTTGGCAGTAAAATGAAAACAGTCTAGAATCTCTGTCAGGTTATAATTACTGTCTGTATTACTCTCCTTTCTGCGCTGCCTTTGCTGCCTTAATGTTCTGCTGTTACAGGGACAGTAAGTGAGGTGAAATCAGAGATGGCAGCACTTGATGTACTTGATGTATTTACTCTTTTAAACAGTATTCAGAACTCAAAGTTTTGTTGAAGTTAGGCTTACACCCTGCGATATGTGTGTCATGCTTTAAAGCCCAATTGTAGCTTCTTATTTTAAGACTAGATGAAGTCAGGGTGCTGAATAAATGATGATGTTAAAATGTTTATTATTGCCTTTGCATGTACAAGCACTCCAGCACCTTCTTAATCTCCTTTTTGCTAGGGAAGGCATGCTAGAGAGCAAGACCTCTCTGCTTTGTGTGAGAGCAGCTTCCAGATCTCCAGCAGTCCAACACATCCTCACCACAGTGCTCTAATCAACAATGATCACACAGGCAGTGGGTGTGTGAGTCAGTAAGCCAGAGGAAGAACAGGAATGCTTGAAACCATTGCTCGTTTTGTGTATAGAAATATTGCAATAAAACTTACTATTGAAGTTGTGTGCACACATACAATGAAAGATTTATTTGAACTGTGTAGCTCACCACATGACTGCTAAATTTTAAATCATGGAATAATTTTCTTTAACAAAATGTAATCTACATTTTTGACTCATCAAAGTAGTCACCTTTTACAGATGGAGTAATCTCCACCTGGGCCAATCTGTTGCACTTTTTCCATCTGACCACATAAAATCTGCAGATAATTGTAAGGTGTATGGGCATACAGTCTGTTACAACACTGCTGTCATACAGACACAGGGCTTGTGAGTAATCAACAAAAGTTGGGACACCTGTAGGAATTGTTACCATAAACTTTCAAGACTTAATTTACTTAAATTGCTGCAGAACAACTGTGAGTTGTTAACACATTACTTCTTCCCTGATTCCCTGAAAATGTCCTTTTTGTATAACTCTGAAAAATATATCACTCCATTTTGGTAATTGTGGTGCCTACAAAAAGCACCATTTTATACATGGAAAAGGATTCCAAAAGTTATATGGATTAGCAACCCATCAGATGAGTCACTGCTGTCAAGACCCACTGAGTTCTCTAATCTTCAGGCTCCTTTTTAGCAGAGATAAACATGTAAATAGTTGAATATGTGAACATTAAACTAGAGCTCTGATTGGAATATTTTAGTTCACTCCATGTTGCCTTGAGAAAGAGATCCTGTGAGGCCCTAAAATATCACTATACATGTGTGTGATGCTGTTCTTTACAATAAATTTGTGAGACGAAATTACATGTCTGGAGTGTTGGTGACTTTGCATCCCTTTCTCTGGATATAATAGACTATATAATAGTAGTATAGATATAAGTGATTCTGCGCTGGACCTAGAAAAGTGTATAAGTGCTAGTGTGCCAATTAAGTTTGAAGGCTGCAGCAAAATCGACCGTGGGGTCAAAACAAATAACTTACAAATTATGCAGCGCCCGCAACATATAATGTGTTGAATATCATAAACCCTAAAATTAATTAAATATAAATATAAGATAATTTTAATAAATAAATATAATAAATATAAGTGATTCAAATAAATAAATTATATTCATATAACATACACATGAATATTCCGTGCCTTCAAGATCTTTTTTTATAAGAAAAAACCATCAATGGCCCTGGATCATTGATCCCACAGGGTATGTGAATTTCTTTTGAACATTTGTCTTTTTTGGAATATTTTTTGAACAGTTTTTTTGTTTTGGATCGTGACACATCACATCAACTAACAATTTTTGGTAGTTGTCACTAATTATTTCACATACCCTGTGGGATCAATGATCCAGGGCCATTGATGGTTTTTTCTTATAAAAAAAGATCTTGAAGGCACGGAATATTCATGTGTATGTTATATGAATATAATTTATTTATTTGAATCACTTATATTTATTATATTTATTTATTAAAATTATCTTATATTTATATTTAATTTTAGGGTTTATGATATTCAACACATTATATGTTGCGGGCGCTGCATAATTTGTAAGTTATATATAATAGTAGTATGCAATATTTCATGTTTATCTGATGACCAAAAACAGATGTCTTTAAGTTTTGATCATATTAAATAAAGAGAATATATCCTCTATATCTGTTTTTCAATTGTTGCTGCTGTGTACTGTATGTGTGTACTGTATGTATTGTGCTAAAACAGTTTTCTGTTTTTGACCTTAGTCTTCATTCTTTATCTCCAGTTTAACATCATCCTGCTTCTTTTCTACAAGTTATCCGAAGTATGCAGTCCTGTTTATTGATCAATATGAGGAAGGTAGGCTACCTCTCAAATAAAACGCATTGGTAAATGTCTAATAAGGATAGTTTTTTTTTCAGAACAATGACAAAGTTGAACTTGGCCCTAAAATCACAGTAGCACCAAAACAGATTTCCTTATTGAAAGACGCCCTCACCTCTTTTTACAGCTACAGAAATTGTGGATTTCTCATAACAAATAGAGAAGGTGAATCTCCCTAGCTGAGTCGGCAATTAAAACCTGAAAGGGTTTTAGCATTTTCAAAATTAAACAAGAAGGTTTTGGCTTTAGATACATTTTAAGGGAAAAACGTAAATTCGATTAAAAAAAATTATATAACATACATAACTGCTAAACAAGCAAGTTTGTAATTAAATTATATAAAAAATGCTTTTTGCTTCAGATTTTTTGTACACTGTCGATAGAACACCCCAGAATTCCAAAATACAATTTGTTTAAATGGCTCACTGCTTTTCCCAGTAGTCTGCGCAGAGCTAGAACTCCAATAAAAGGCATCACCTATAATTTATTTTCTGAAATCCTCTCTGAAACTTTTCATGTCTAAAGTAATATGGATGATGCCTGTTTTGTTATTGTAACATTGAGATTGCTTGGATGGTCATAACGAAGGCAGACCCTCCTTATAACAGTTAACTTAAAAAAAAGACATGGTAGGGCAAATGGCAATTTGTTGAGAACAGAATTAAGGTGCCATACACTGCACGATTCTCGTACGAGAATCGCGGGAAATCCCGCGATCGTATGAGAATCGTGCAGTTTCTAATCGTGCAGAATCTAATCCTTGTTTTATTGATTGCATGTAATATTCTACTTTTTTGAGGTTGTGGATTTGGGGTTCTTGGGGTTTTCATGAGCTGTAAGCCATAATCATCACAATTATGACAAATCAGGGCTTGAACTATCTTGCTTTGCATGTAATGAGTCTATCTCATATATTAGTTTCACCTTTTAAGTTGCATTAGTGAAATAAATGAACTTTGCACGATATTCTAATTATTCGAGTTTCACCTGTATAATGTCCATGAGCAGAGGTTCTTGACCATTTCATGCTTTGTTTGTAAAGAAATGTGTCTTGATTTGGTACATGATCAACTTTGTATACTGTAATTGCAATCATGTAAATTACATCTCGGTTATATTATTTGAGAAGGTTGCTACCATTGATATTGCAATTATGGCTTTGTTTACTGGACTATAGAAATTTGTGTAGATAAAATGCTCACATTTTACTTTTTGACTTTGTGATTAACCCTAACATTGGCAAATAGCTCAATTGCATTAGTCACACAAGTTCTATGTATCTGGTCCATGATGCCATCATGCAAATTTTATGACTTTCTACTCACTATAAAGTTATAATGCTTGAAATTTCCAGCTTTAATTGTTATCACTGACTGTTAGTTATTGGCCAGGCGGAGATCATATCCCTTGTGGTTCGGTTAGATTGAGATGACTGTTTGTTTGCAAGCTTTGGGCTGTGTAGGTGAAAACCCTTTTATTTGGATTAGTACTTGCATAGTTGGATTCCTTTTATAGTATTTGTGTTCACCTAACCTTTACAAAATATAAAAAAATATTATAGAGGTTTCTTTGGAGCCAGTTTTGCATGCACGCTCCAGCTGGCACCTACATTCGTCCATAGAAAGAGATAGATGTGTGTCAAGCCACTGTCATGCTCCCCCTCCTTTCTCATCCCTGTGTATGCACTGTCCCTCCTGAACAGTGCATGCGAGATATTCAGGGGGCATGCTCCCCTATCTGGATTTCAGAGAAGCAGCACTCTGCGAACTGGTGTTGACAGCAGAATGTAGGAATGTATGGAAGTGTTTGGATACAAATATATGTATTAAAAAGTGCCATGACTCCATGTCCAACCTCTTATGCATCCTGCACCTGTAGGCACGTATATAACTGTAAAATTTTGACTTACAGAGGAAAAAATCTTGCATTCTGTTCAATTCCCTGGATCATAATGTTTTATTTCCTCATATTTTTATAAATGATAAGCTGGATATTATTGCAAGAAAATCATTTAGTCAATTTCACTTGCTTTTTTTGCTATTACTACCTGTTGTGGTAAAGTATTCAACAGCTACTAAGAATAACTTTTTCCCTAACTGACAGAAAAGTCTTCTGACTTTAATGCACAAATGATATCCCCTGTCCTAGGTACAGTGCTTGGTGAAGACGTATATTTTCCAATCTTTATGCAATGTACTGCCCACAACCATTATTGTACAACATGATCTTACAACTGCTATATACAGAGGCATTACTTTATTGCCATCACATTTTTCTCTCCCTTGTTATGCATCCCAACATTTTTTTCTTGCTTTAGAGAATGCAACTTACAATTGAGATGTGCTGCATAATTATTGTTAACTAATATTCCCCAGTACTTAATCACCTGTGTTTTGCCCAACTTTATTCCATTTAATGTATGGATAGTAGGAAGCTACTCTTCAAACGTAGATGCATTAACATAACGTTTTAACATGAAATTTAATTTATCGATTTTGTTTGAATAAAAATAGAATAAATTGAAAAAAATGTGCCCCAGCACCAGTCCCTGTGGTACATGACTGCTAGCTTTAAAGCACTTGGAATATGTCCATTAAAAACTATCCAATTTCTGTACAAGGCTAATATGAGCGACAGTAATAAATGTAAATTTTGAAACCGAACATAAACATTTCAGGCCGAAACCGAAATTTTTTTTTTCTAACCTTTTTTTAAATTTTGTTTTAAATATTTTATTTTTTCTTCTAAACTTTTTTTATTGATTTAATTTGTTTAAAATATTTTTAATTTTTTAACTTTACTGTTGGGGGCTTCGGGGAAATATCAGGGGTCTAAACAGACTCCTGATATTTCTCTTTTACAATAGAAAAAGAGATTAAGGACACAGAGTCCTCAATCTCTTTTTCTGCAGCCCCAGCACTGAATGAACAGGAATCCTCTATACTGGACTGAGTGTCCCTGATCATTCATAAATTGTGGATATAGTATGATTTACTATGTACACAATCATGAATGGATAGGAAGTGATGTAGATTACTTTCCATTCATTCAAAACTGTTACATAGTAAATCATAGTATGTCCAGTTATTTACAAAAATTCACTGATCGGTGAATGTTTGTATACCCCTCTTCATCCTGACTCACTGTCACAGGAGGCTGAGCGGGAGGTTCGGGGAGGAGAGCTCGGTCTCATTTGACAGCTGACTCCACCCCCCCCACCGCTGCCTCGGTCTCCAGTGACCGCTAACAGCTGTCCCTGCCCACACACCACTCTCCTGATCTGTTACAGGAGGCTGAGCGTGGCGATGCGGGAGGAGAGTTGAGCCGCCTGTGACACACTCACAGCGCTCTCCTCCCCGCCCTACTCTGCTCCTGACAGTTTCTCTCCTCCTTGCTGGACGCTGTGCTGTGTCAGAGGGGACACACAGCAGCACACAGCGGGGAGGAGAGAAACTATGGATGCACTGCAATTTCGTCTGAAAGATGGCACTTTCGGCATTTTGCCCAAAGTGCCATTTTGCGCTGTGTCAGAGGGGATACAGAGCAGTGCACAACGGGGAGGAGAGAAACCAAGGATGCACCGCAATTTCGCCTGAAAGGGGGCACTTTCTGCATTTTGCCCAAAGTGCCATTTTCGTCCGATATGTTTCAGCGGCCAAAATTTCGGTGCATCCCTAATTAAATGCCTTAGCAAAATTCAAATGTACTGGATCTGTTGGACAGCTAGACTTCTATTTTATCCAACTGTCTTTTACATTAGATAATTTCATTCTTATACCACAACCAAATTTCATACCACAATCCAGACCTACAATGACTGTTACAAACATGCTGTTAAAATGTTTTAACTTGTACTGGTAAACAAACATAATGAGTAATTAAATAAAACAAAAGGAATATGATTTTGTGGGGATACATTTTCTTCACTGCAGGTAAAAAAAACATTTTCATAAGATAGTTGGAGGAGAGATAACAGCATTTAATTCAAAAATGTATTTAAAGCTGTTTTCCCCATACACAATCACAATATTTTGAGTTTAAATAGCCTTTAAGAGAATGAGTCAAATTAATTAACTAAAAATATGTATAATTTTGGTATGACATATATACTGTTTAAAATAGCCATGAAAGGCGGATCTTTTGTTAAAGCTTTCTTTCCTATTGCTTAGTTACCATTAGTTATTTTGCCCTGTACAAATATCTAGCTCCCAGTCTTAAAAAGGATTGAAGGGCCCGCCTTAATAAGGTGCTAAAAAGAAAGTGACTTCCGCATTTTCAAACTATGAATTAATATAAAAAACTGGGGATTATAGTCTGCAAAAAGCGAAATATTTCAGACCTTTCAGAAGACCAACTACAATGTATATGTACCTTCAACATCCATAACTTAAATCTAAACTTTTACAGCAAGTCTAATGGTATACAATAATTTAAAAATTCAAAGTTCAAACAGGTCAAATCTAATTTTAAAAATTTAATATTAAGCAGAGAAAAGAAAAACGATTACCATAAAATAAAATATCCATTGTAATACACTGAGAAACTGAAGTCCCAAACTAATGGTGATGTGTGTGTTTTACAACTTACACAGTGCAAGAAAGAAAAAAAAAACAGTTAATTAATTATGCCTGTGGATACTGGGGTCCAGAATTCGAGGTATTCTGATCAGCAGCAGCCTATACAACTCGATGACAAGTGGAAAAAAGCCAGGACTGTCTGAGACTGTAAGCATGTATCCAAATGTATCTGCACAACCAGTATTTACCTGCAGCTAGGGACAGATGTTTGGCCCTGGACACAATGTATTTGTGTTGGTGGGATGGATATATGCTTACAGCTGTGGACAGCCCTAGCACCTTTAGCCACTTATTGAGTTGTACAGGCCACAGGCATCTCAGTATACACTACTTGCCACGCCATGGACGATTTAGGACATGTGAATGAGGCCTAAGGGTTAGTTCACACCAGAAACTGCATCACAACTGCGTGCGTCTGCGCAGTTGCATTGTGATCCATTTTGATGCGTTTTGATGCAGTCCGATGCGTTGTCTTTTTTTTTACTAAAGTACCAATTAGACAATCGGGGTATAGCTTGGCAGTTATCCCCCCCACTTTCCCATCTTATGTCGATTGTTTTTATGGTTGGGATGCTTGGGATCATAGAGCAGTGGACAGTCCTCCACATATTTTATAAAGATGTCAGCATCCACATCAGCCATGGCTCCACTATCTCGTCTACCTACAAAGAGCAAGTACCTGGATGATGACACAATCAATTCTGTGTGGTTTTTTTTGGGGGGGTGCGTTCCGGTGTGTTTTTATGCATTTGCCTGTGTTTTGATGCCTTCTGGTGCGATCAGATGTAGCTAAAATATTTTTTCTGACTGCATCTTAACGGACTGCAATGGTAGACAAAATCAAACACCGCGCCAGCAGATTTTGGTGCAAGAGAGTATTAATCAATGATGTGCAGGGCGATAACGGGGCGGCTCTCACCAGGTTCAGAACAACCTCAGCACTGCAAGACAAGACACAGAGAGCGCCTCCATCGCATAAAAACTTTTTAATAAACGAATCAAAAATGGTATAAAGGTACTCACAAAGGACGAATAAAAACAGGCATAAAAGGGTCAGAACGAAAGGTGCATATCCACCGGCTGTTCGTCTTCCCTGGTAGTGAAGTGGTTTACGCGTTTCAGAGGTCACGCCTCCTTCCTCAGAACCCATTGGGGGTGTTCCACTGACTCTCTGTTTTATACATCAAGGCCGGTGATTAGGGCACCTGAGGGTGGTCAGGGAGATTTGTACTAAGCCAATGTCATTGAAAAGGAGTTTATGCAAGATCTTTAAAGTAACTGAAAATAGGGAAGATGGGAACAGCGTGTGAATGCCACACGGTCTGATGCATTCTAAAGAAAGTACAAACATGCAATTCTAATGTGGTCTCATTAATACGGACAAACTGCACATGCCCGTGCAATAGGCAACATTTTGATCTATTGCATATATTTGCATATATTTAGATAAGTTAAACGTAGGAGACATCCCTAGATGGTGGCGAGTATGTTGTAATACAATAAACTGAAATAGGAAACTGTTTGCTCACCATACAGAAAGTTCACGCAATGAGATACATTTGTTTACAGAGAAGATGAAAGAATGGTAACTTCATAAATATACAGGTATTTTGGAGAGGTATAAATTAGATAGGTTACAAATTGAATATATAGCTATGAAGTGGATATATATCTACATGATGGCATTTATATGTAGATATATGCGAACCCATGGATCAAAAAGGAGCCCGTAAAGGTCAGACAATGACCAACAAGCCCGCATCATGTAATGCTTAATGGAAGCAATCTATGCAGTATTGTATGCAGTATTAAAAGGTAAAGATTATAGATTACGACCAGAAAGAATATTATTTTGTATTGTAAAAAAGTATATATTCGAACAGAGAACACCCTTTTTTGCATATTTTGAATATTAATTCACAAAGGTTATACTGCCCAAAAACCATTTTTTCAATGGTGTGAATACAGCACAAGAAAGCCCACAGGAAAGCATTGTGATGTATTTTGGCTGTATCAGCCAAACTGAACGGACTGCATCACAACTGCATATGGTGTGAACTAACCCTTAGGCTGGGCACACACCTTACAACCATCACAGGACCTTTGCCTTGCGATGGTTGTAAGGTAATTAAAAAAACGTATGATCTGCCTATCTTGGACAGGAAGATCGTACTTGCGATGGTCGCAAGCCCGCCTCGCTGAGGGGCGGGTTTCCGATGAGTGCAATGCTGAACGGGCAGTGTGCGCTTGCGCACACCGGCCCATCCGGCTTTTATCTTACCAACATGCTACACACCCGCTGAAAATCGTACGATTCTCGGCTGGTTTTCGAACATGTTCCTAAGATAAAAGGCTCCCACACACCTTACGATAATCGTACGATCGCGGGATTTCCCGCGATTATCATAAGATGTGTGCACACCTTTAGACACCAGGCAGTCAATTTCCTAAATCATAAGCTCATACTAAATCAAACTGATAAGACATCTTGGCAAAAAAAAAAATCTTGACTAAAGCTATAGGTAGAACATTTATCAACTTAATTTATCCTTAGTTATACAAAACACCTTATTAAGATTAATGTTTAAAAAATCTTAAAATATCTTATACTGTATATGTGAAACAACAGATAACTTCTAAAGGAGCTCCTTGTGATGTTGATGCCAAACAGACAATTAGAGACCAGTCTAACTCATTGATTCAGTTGACAAGGCACAGTACTCTGGTAAAAAGCTCAGGAAAGCTCTAATACATGGGAGAATATTAAACTCCTTATAGAATGATCTAAGAAATCTAACAAAACAACTAAGCCCAATAGTGCCTGTCTGAAACTAACCTACTGATAGAGTGCATTCCAGCTCCACAGCCAGCGAGTGATGTTAAACATAGGATCATATCAACTCTCAGCTGTACTTTTTTCCAATTATAAGGTCTCTTCTTTAGCAACAGCTTGACAGCCATCGCCTTTAAACTCAGCTCTGCATACCAATGCACAAAGCATACATTTTTCCAACCAGGTTACCCTACTCTAAAAGCTTTTTATTACTAAACTATAATGTTCAATATTTCCATATAAAGCAAACCGAAAATATTGCTTTTCCTTATACTAACAATGGTTGCTGACAACAGGCGTTAAGTCTATACAAAATGGTGCCATTTCTCTATGTATCTTTGATAGTTTTCACTCTGAATACAGCTTTGACTGCTATCTTGGCATACGTTTATAATAAGAGATACATGATTAACTGTTGCGGTAAAGAGGTAAATCCAGCACACTATGTTATGAAAATAGTAACTTCAGCTCGAAAGCCTGCTTTGACCTGCCCCAAGCCTAACTATTGATTCATGATTATGAAGAACAGTCTCACTGATTTATAGTGAGGGTCCGAAGGTAAGAGAGGGGGATATTGGAGCTCCAACTTTGGAGTGGCTATTCACATGTACTTGAGATACAAGCAAGCACTTTTAAGTCACTCAACAAGGTTTATAGTAAATGTAGTGGCATGATCTGCATTGAAAGTGTTTATTTTTGCCTCATGTTTGCATGGATTCTGTCTTAATAGTCTAACTTTAGCGATGATTTCTGTTATTTTAATATAAGGATTAAAATAATCTTTATTTTAATTGATAACTGAAACTCTTAAACTTTCATTAAGAAATGCTGGTTCTTGATTAAAACACAGCTGTAATATTAGGCTGTTTTTTATACTCAACAATTAATACACTCTTATCAGGATGAAACATCAAAGCATCTTGTTGGACTAAGTTTTTTCATGGCAATGTTGCTTACTCAATTTGTTCTTCATTTCAAATTTTAATTGTTTTGATATGGTTAGAAAAACTTAATTACAACAGAGCGCATTTCGTTTTTTTTATCAATGAGTGATCGCTTTTTCTGTAGTCAAGATAATGTAATCAGATTGTATAAAAACCTGAATGATTTTTAGTTCTTTTATCAGATTAATATTTAATTTGCAGATGTATCCTGGGGTATGCAGCAAAAGTGTTTGTGCAGATTTTGAAAGTATCCAAACTTGCAAATTATAAACCCAAAAATAACTTAAGTAATAATGTAACTCTAGTCATACCAAGATATGAGACTCCTATTCGAACCAACAGGGTGGCAGGCCACTGCTGTCAATCTGCACATTGACTGGGCATCAATAACTTTATAATTTTAGAAATAGTTAAGCTAATAATGTGTATGGGAAGAGGTTTCATTACCACACTTTATTTTATCCCGAGCAAAGCAGTATGAGGATCTTAAGGGGATAGGTAACATGGATACCAGAAAAAAACAAAACAAAACATTTTATTCAAATCTACAACACTTTTAGTCTGTTTGATGGTTTTGAGCAAGTTTAATGTGGGATTTTACATTTGTTTGTCTTCTTTTTTTATGTGCTTCATTGTAAAGTATAATGGGGATTTTGATAGTAAAGAAACTTCTTTAATGGCTGTTTCTTTATGGCAATAACATTTTGTGTTTTGCTATCTTGACTTTTTGCTGTTCTCCAGAAAGAAAGAAAAATACCAGCAATGTGACTATTTTTGTTAAACACTGGCCTATTAGTAGGTCAGTTTAAAAGTATATGTAATTTTGGACAGAGTTGAGAATGGTTAGATTCCTTGTCAAAGTTTTTCTTTTTTGGTGCTTGTCACATTAGGGACATTTACCTTTCCCTCCTGTCCTGGAAGATAATTGTGACAAACAGGGTAATTCACTAAAGGGTGAAGATTTTGGAGAAGTCAGGAGAAATGAACAATCTAGGCCAAAATAGCTGATTTGGAAACATTCTCTAATTCAGTTCACTTTCCAGTTCAGCTATGTTGTCCTAGATTGTTCACTTCTCCTGCCTGCTCTGAACTCTTCACCCTTTTGTGAATAACCCTGAAAATCTCTCCAAAGTGAGGGATTTCACTTCTTTAACATTCCCTCGTAGAAACAGGTGTCCTTATTAAAACATTTTCCTCTATTCTTGTTCTGGTGACTGCTGAAAAAATGTGAATTTCCCATCACTTTCTGTATTAGTGACAATGATCACTGGTAGACTTTTGCGCCGTCAAAAAATGAGTTCCGTTTCGTAATATCCATTATTTCGTATTTCGTAATTTGTATCCGAAACAATTCGGATTCGTACGAAATACGGATTTTCGTTAGTTTCGGCAAATTTTCGTAACTTTACGAACATTCGTTATGATGAAGTTAAAAAGCAAGAAGACCTTTTGTTAATATTGGAGTCTATGTGGTAGTTGTTTTTGTATCCGAAATACGAATTCCGTTAACGGATTCCGTATCCGAATTTCGTATTTCGGACTTTAAAAAAAACTACCATCAACTCCAATATAAATGTACTTTGCTTTTTACCTTCAATATAACGAATGTTCGTAACGGAACGAAAATACGTCAACGGAATTTCGTATTTCCTGCCTGTATATTGTAATGCAACTCTCAGCAGCAGAAGAGATTAGAGAACCTCTGATTGGTCAACCAAAACGAAATACGAATTTCGTATAAAAAAAAACTACCATTAAGTAACTCCAATATAAATGCACTTTGCTTTTTAACTTCAATATAACGAATGTTACCCCTGTAAATGAGGTTGAACAACATGACAAGATTTTTTTTTAATCCGAAATACGGATCCGCTGCTGCTGAGGGTTGCATTACAATACACAGGCAGGAAATATGAAATTCCGCTGACGGAATTTTCGTTCCGTTACGAACATTCATTATATTGAAGTTAAAAAGCAAAGTAGATTTGTTAATATACTGGAGTTGATGGTAGTTTTTTTTTTTATCCGAAATCCGAAATACGGATACGGAATCCGTTAACGGAATTCGTATTTCGTTTGGTTGACCAATCAGAGGTTTTCTCTTCTGCTGCTGAGAGTTGCATTACAATACAGGCAGGAAATACGAAATTCCGTTGACATATTTTCGTTCCGTTACGAACATTCGTTATATTGAAGTTAAAAAGCAAAGTACATTTATATTGGAGTTGATGGTAGTTTTTTTTATGCGAAATATGAAATTCAGATCTGGAATTCGTTAACGGAATTCGTATTTCGGATAAAAAAACAACTACCACATCGACTCCAATATTAACAAAGGTATTTTTGCTTTTTAACTTCATCATAACGAACATTCGTACAGTTACGAAAATGTGCCGAAACTAACGAAAATTCGTATTTCGTACGAATCCGAATTGAGTTTCGGACACGAATTACGAAATAACGGATATTCCGAAACGGAACACATTTTTTGACGGCGCACAAGTCTACTGACTTTACCTGCAGTTTGAAGCTCATCCCTATTGTCCCTTTTGATGTGCAGATAAATGGAATAGAGTAAAAACAAAAAGTAAAACAATATTACTTTATATTTGTCTGATCAGTGTTTATAAACACTGTGTCAGAAGGTCGTTTTTGTAATAGCAAAAACTGTGCAGCAACTGCAACTGGTGGATGTTATTTTGACAGCTGTGATGAAGTTTTTCTGGCATATGTAGCACTCCCCAAGTCTACAACTGGTTAAGCAATGCAGATAACATTTTTACCCTCATGAGTAAGTTAGTGAGAAAACAAGCTGGTATTTTTTGTTGGGTAAAATCCAGCAATTTGCCCACTAGGTGGTTTGTTGGCATGAAAACACGTTACCTTACATCATTTATAGGAAGGACGACTAGCAGTAGCTGGCTGTTGATTATGGGAGGTAATGTCTATTAGTCTAATGCCTAATTCTATGCTGATAGATTTTTTTGCATATCTACATAGGTGTCTGCCAGAATGTGGGAAGAGGGAGACACTTTTCATACAGCCATCACCACCACCCTACAAAAAAACAACTTTTCAAGAGAGAAAGAGTGAGATTTTAGGATCACACACAACATGTACTGTATATCTTTCAACTTGAAGGTCATCATTATTTTTTTCTTCTTCAGGCAGTGTTGTGGTGTGCTTAAGCATCTGATAGTTTAAATAAAAATAAATACTTACTGCTTACCTGAGATAAATATGTTGACTGACTTTGCTGGGCATCTTATGAAAATGCTAGTTGCTTGGCTGTTATTCTGAGCCACTGAATTCAGTACTTCAAGTCATAGACCTGAAAGTAGTTCGTAGATCAAGAAGGGCACTCGGAATTCCTTATCTGCCTCTTTTTCTGAATCATATACCCAAAGAATTAAAGCCAGAAGGTCAGCATGCCAGGCAACTGGAAGTCTGCAATTATAGTCTCCAGCCAGGTTTTCTTTACACATTTTTAACCTCTAAAAGTCAAGTCCTCAGATTTTTTCAACATTTATGATTTATTACTTACTGTAACTGGCCTCATAATTTCATTCAGCACTGTAAAAAACAACACAACAGTCATAAAGTTGTGTTTAGACAGCGATTCACTATATTTGAGTTTTCTATGGAACACGATTTATTCCAACATTACCATCAACCTCACAACTGTCAAAATACATTGCTCCATTTGGCTTCTGCTCAGAGATTTATGCACCATTTTAATGATTTTCAGTTTAATTTATGCACTGTGTAGAATGGGTATGGGACCTTGAAATGAAATGCTAATTTTCATTCAGCACTGGAAAGAGATTAAAATATACTACATCTCTTTGTTGTGGTATTTTATGAAGCAATTATCCCAATCAGTTACTCTGAAAAATAGGACAAGCGTTTGACCTTTCCCCGGCAGCAGGACAGAAATGAAACCTGTACTCTGAGCATTTTAATTAAGGCTCTGTTTCTAAAGGATGCCCTTCCTTGTTTTTGTTTTTTTTTCAGGTTAAGACTTGTCACCTTGGAAAAAACTGGCCACCTTAGTTAGCATGTTAGAAACTGATTGGCATGGCATTTGTGGTTTCCTAGACTGTGCGGAATGCTCATCCAAGAACCTATTGACATTTGTTCATAAGCTCATTTCTCTGTTCATTGATATAATAAGATTGATGACATTTCAGGCAAGAAATGTTTGCTGAATAGATGAGTAAGATGGATGGTGCAAAGGCAAACAGATCTGTCTGGTTGGAGCAAGGAGTTTTTACTTTTAATAACTCATAAGCTTTTTCAGAAAGTAAAAAAGTAAACCATGCTTAAAATAAAATTCAGCAAGTATTCTGGATTTATATTCAGTATTTGTAATGACTGCTAGGGTATTGAGTATAAAGTATACTGTCAATCTCTGCTCCCTGATGGAATTCAGCCCTCCACTCTCTCTAATCCTTCAGCACTCATTGGAGGGACAGATGGGAGGGGGTGGGTACAGCTGGCTCTGGCTTTAGAGAGGCAGAGCCAGCTGTCAATCAGGCAGCGGAGTGGATTCTGACAATATTGTTGGGATCATTCCCACTTGCATTGTGGCTCTGTGCTGTCAGCATACAGTGGGCAACAGCCCACTGTATGCTGAGTTTGGGTCACAGGACTACATTAGTAAATGTAGTCCTGTGACCTAAAAAGAACTAAAGCCAAAATAAATGTTTGGCAACAGTTCTCTTTTAAGAGGTCTGCATTGTGGTGCTTAAAATCCATATAAACCCTAAGAATGTTATGGTTTGCTTTTGGGTCGGCTACCATTGGAAGCATCTTGTTATATTTGTTTGATAAACACAAAAAAATACCTGTTGATCCTAACAAAATTCTTGTAAGCAGATACTTTCCTGAGCTTACTGTCTTTGCTGCACTTTTATCAGGTACACCCTCAAATAACTACAAAGTACACCCCTCCAAAATGATGGAGATTATGCATGCAAATTGCCACATTTGGACATTTGTTGCCTGTTTCTGGTAATAATTGACGATTGTCCAGGCACTGTAACAAAACTGTTGGTCACCTGTGTATTGTCAGGATTTCTATTTTTGCCTAGGTCTTGTCAAGGACTAAATCATTATTAATATTATACAGGATTTATAGCGCGACAACAGTTTGCACAGCGCCTTACAAATGGGGGAGACAGAGGAGCGGAGAGGAGGGTTTGGGTGATATGTTGAGATGTTAGTATTTTGAATTTTATTTGTTGGGCAGTTGGGAGCGAGTGGAGAGATTGGCAGAGAGGGGCGGCAGACACTGAACGGTTGGTAAGGTGGATGAGTCTGGCAGCAGCATTCATGATAAACTGAAAGGGGATAGCCTGTTTAGTGGTAGGCCAACAAGGAGGGAGTTACGGTCGTCAAGGCGAGAGATTACAAGGGAGTGAATTAGATGCTTTGTGGTTTCTTTTGTTAAAAAGGGGTGAATTTTAGAAATGTTATGAAGGTTGAGTCGGCAAGATTTAGATAATGATTCTATGTGGGGCTGAAAGGAGAGCTCAGAATCAAATATTACACCGAGCACCTTGGCTTGACGGGCAGGGTTGATTGTAGTGCTGTTGATTGGGATGGAGAAGTTTGGGGAGGAAACATGGAGAGGAGGAAATATTATAAGCTCAGTTTTGGACAGATTTGAGTTTGAGGTAGTGGTGTGACATCCATGCTGAGATGTCAGTGAGTAGATTAGTGATACGTGAAGAGACAGAGGAGGTGAGCTGAGGAGTGGAGAAATAGATTTGGGTGTCATCAGCATAAAGATTGTATTGGAAGCCCTGGGAGGGTATCCACTAACACAGAGAAGAGGTGTAGATGGAGAATAGAAGGGTCTCTTGGGGGAACCCCACAGTAAGAGGAGGAGGAGGTAGAATTTTAGGCAACACTAAAGATGCGCTTAGGTAGGTAAGAGGTGAACCAAGAGAGAGAGCAGGGTCTCGGAGGCCTAGGGATTTGAGTTTATTAGGGAAAAGCAAGTGGTCAACTGTGTCAAAGGCAGCAGGAAGGTCTAAAAGTATGAGTATAGAGTAGTGGCCATTGGTTTTAGAAGTTAGTAGATCGTTAGCAAGTTTTAGAAGAGCAGTTTTTGCGGAGTGTTGTGAACGAAAGCCAGATTAAAATGGGTCAAGGAGGTTGTTAACGGTAAGGTGGCAGCTCAGGCAGTTGTCTACTTTCCAGAATGTAGACTTTCCAGAATTTTGTAGGTAAATAGGAGCAAGGAGAAGGGTCACAAATTATTCAGACTTTTGGGCCCCAAAGGTTTTTTTTTTTTTAAATATGGGGGGTCGTCAATGCTTGTTTTATAGGGGTAGGGATGACACCATTAGAAAGGGAGTGATTGAAAATGTAAGAGAGTGTAGAGCAGGGATGTCCAAACTGCGGACCTCCAGCTGTGGTGGAACTACGAATACCATGAAGCATCTCTCTCCGGGAGTCATGTCTGTGGCTGTGAGAATCTTGCAAAGCCTCATGGGATTCGTAGTTCCACCCCTGCTGGAGGGCCGCAGTTTGGACATCCTTGGTGTAGAGTGTAGAAGAGTGTAGAGTGTATATAATTTATAGTTTAGTCTCCCTAAAAAATATTTTTTATATATTGTTTTCTTTTTTTTTTTCTTTTTTTTTTACTGACATGATTATTTAATATATACAACTTTCAGTTAAAGAAAATCTACTTTCTGTTTTTGTTCTGCCCCTCATCAAGACTCATTTAATTTCATGATTACTAAAAAATGATTTGGTGCATTGAGGAGCAGGAGTGGGTATGTTAAAAATGAATCTGTTAGGTACACTGCTGAATTATAAGGTGACAGTTCTGAGCCAGTCCATATAAATTCAATTATCACTTGTGTCCTTGTGACTATGAGCAATCACTAGATGCATTAGAGATACAATTACATATTATAAGATATTCTAATAAATATAATTACAGTGATTTTACCTTAATGGAGAGGATATTCCTGGTATGTCCTCATCCATTTAGGTCCCTGAGGATGGGTGTGGAAAACCACAGCTTCTAATTTGTTCTTCATGATAATTTTTCAAACTTCTTAAACTGAAAATAATTGTGCCTAAGATGTCTCTGTTCTTATTTTATGATTGCCTATTAAAACCATTCAGCTAATACTCCTTTCAGTAGCCCAGTTCACTAATCATTAAGTTTAAATGTTAAGATCTTTCTTGACAAAATGCTTTGTGGGTGTTCATTAGCACAGTTTTTCTGTGTGGTCGCTTTTTCCAAAGCGATATTTTAGCAATATTGTATATAGATTTGTTAGATTATGGATTACGAAAGTGGCCTTTTCACTTGCTCTAGTAAAACACTTTCCACAACTATATTTCTCAAGCTTAAACACAATGGGGTTGATTTACTAACCTTATAAACACGCCACGAACAAGTATACACCTCTGTAGTGTGTTCCCTCCCAGCATGATCTATTGGTGGAATCTAGACACCTTTGTAGTGTGTACACACCCAGCAGGTGTTTTGTGCAAAGCCTTGCATGAATTGCAAGGTGATGTTGTGTAAATTAGCTCTACATTGTGTTGCTTGTGTTGATGAATGCAGGAATGTAAATGCATGAGCTAACCATTTTTGTCTAAACTGTGAAGCAGCATTATATATGCATCATGTGCATGATTTTTCCATATATGGCATTAGTGGAAATATGCTTTTAGAGACTTTTTGGTTGATAAATACGTTTTGCTGTGTAAAAATCACACGCACCTAGTGCGTGCGTGTGTTTAGGTTAGTAAATCACCCCCATTGGGTTGATTTTACTAAAGGAATATTGGCCTCATTCACACACACCATACATGTGTCATTGTGCTATGGTGCCATTCGTTTTGAATGGCACCCTAACACACATTCAAAACACATCTGCATTTCAGTACACCACAATGCATAATGAGTAGTGCACTATACTGCAAAAAAATGCAGCAGGACCTATATTTTTATGCATTGAACTATTTTACGATGTACATTCAATAAATTAATGAACTATATCATAATCAAGTGTAAATTGGATCATAGACTGTTCACTTGGAAAAGTGAATGTTCACCAGGCTTGGTGAACTATATGAAGGTGGTCTAATACAAAATATGGGCCATGATGCCATGGGAACTCCTTCCCCAGTGTGTGGTATTACTTATTACTCCCCTTCCGTAGAACTGCTGGCACTAGAGGGATACTGCTGGGCACCCTCAGATATGGCCTGATCTAAAACAATGTTTTAGTGTGTTTATGTTTGTGATACTTTTCCTACCTCCACACACAATTAAACTGATTATGGGTTTGGGGGACTTCAAATTCATAAAGAACAGACCAAAATCTCTCCAGCTGGCCAGCACAGACAACCTAATTATAAAGTGTTTCTAATATTTAGAATAAAAGCAGAGGACTTATACTCCATACAAAGCAAAACTACCAAAACAAGGCTCTTTTTCTAATCTACTGCATGATATATATACAGAACTCTGATATATATACAGAACTCTGATATATATACAGAACTCTGATATATATACAGAACTCTGATATATATATATACAGAACTCTGATATATATATATACAGAACTCTGATATATATACAGAACTCTGATATATATACAGAACTCTGATATATATACAGAACTCTGATATATATACAGAACTCTGATATATATACAGAACTCTGATATATATACCGAAGTATGATATATACAGAACTCTGTATAACTCTCTCTCTCTCTCGCTCGCTCGCTCGCTCGCTCTCTCGCTCTCTCGCTCTCAATCTCCTTCAACACACTACACAGGGCCGCGGTGTCAGCAGCCTTATATAGTGTGCTGCAGGGACTTAGCTGTGAGACATGATTGGGCAGAGTCATCGTGACTCTGCCCAATCATGGCTCTA
>NW_017306420.1:1655456-1666380 GCF_000935625.1 Nanorana parkeri | reverse complement strand
CAACAAATAAAAATAATTTTTGAGATTTCTTTTTATTTATTAAAAAAAAAAAAAAAAAATCTAAAACTTACATAAGGTTCCAGGGCATGTAGATTAGCTGGTGAATAGGCAATTATTTGCAGATTCCCACAATATACGTACCTGTCCAATCTGCCTCAGACCTCAAACCTAGCAGATAGATTTGCTCATCTACAGTATATTCATCATTAATACTTTCTTTAAAATAAAAGAAGAATAAGAAACCTGGTGATACCGACAGTGGAAAGACATTATCATCTCATATAAATGGGTGGAGGTACAGGGGTTTTCATTGAGTGTTGTGTTTTAGTTATCAGATTCCGAATAATGGGTTGGTTGCATGTCAAAGAACGGAACACTTTAGCTGCTTGATTATTACTCTGCCATCTCTTACCCACACAATTCAGTGTTCTCAGTACAATTTAAGAAATAAGAAATTATGTGTTGTATAGAGTCACTCTGAACACTGACAGAACAGTCCTCTGCAAGAATGCCTGGTGCTAAATGAGCAGTGTCAGCAACTACTTGTGGTTTTCGGAATTACTAGCAAATGTGGTCATTCTTTTGCTACCAATGTCAGTAAAAGACCAGTTTGACCTAGAAGTATTTTCAGCAATAGGCGAAGTATATTGTCACTGTATAGCTTAAATGTAAGTTTTAACATGCTAGAGTTTGTTATTTCCTCCACAAACTTTAAATATGAAGAGAAACTGTTCTTAACAACCACAGAAGATATACAGAGACATTCCCGCCCACCCAAAATGATTTTTTTTAAATGTTTTTTTTGGGGGGGGTTGTGTTCTTAAATGTAAGCGACCCAGTCTTATTACCGGGTTCTTTTCCCTATCAAGATATAATGATACACAGTAGCTAATTGCTGGCAAGTGTGTGTATACAGAATATACAGGGTGTATATATGGTACTGTCTCTGAATTTTAAGAGGTGCAGCAAAGTGACTTCTTGTCTGAGCACTGGGTTCCCTCAAATAGCACAGTTGGTCACTTAAAGCCCAACTCCATGTTTTAATACACAACCCCAGTACTTAAAAGCAAACAAAAAATGTACATACAGTAACATATTGCTGCAGTCTTCTGGCTGGTCCTCTGACATGACAGGTCCTTCTTTTGCTTCTCTGGTGGTGGCAGTGGCAGACAGGTTTTAAACCTGGATGTCATGGCGTTTATGTACTTACATGTGAGCTGTCCAGGCATAATGTGAGCCCAGGCAAGCATTATGATGCCCCAAGGGGCGTGTCCATAAAGGACTTGGCTTATAGCAAGTGAACTTGGCATAATTTAGCCTTAAAGAAATCCAACAGTGGATTGGGAAGAGGTAATTCTGCCACAGACAGTATTGGAGAAGAGGCAGCCAGATTTGTTTGGGTTTTTTTTGTTTTAAACCTGCCGGCCACTGAATTTTCTTTTCTTCTTTATGCCTTTTTTTGCCCTCTAGAGCTTTGTACCACATATTTATCATTTTCTTTCAGCCCTCACTACTGGACTAAAACCCTCAGTGATTGGCCAAGGCAGATAAATAATTATAACTACATTGTTAGTGCTCACACTAACTACTGGCAATAACTCAACAGCAGTAGGCAAAGATATTCATATGTATTGTCCTGAGCTTAGGGTAAACCTACCAAACACAATAAATGTAAACAAAGCTCAGCATGGCTACAATACTACACACTGAATTTAACTAGGGCACCTAAGGCAGGCTCTCTGCAGTCCCCAGGAGGAGTTGGACTATAATGACCATATCAGCTCTATCACCTTTTACAAGAAGGAAATGCCAGGCAACTTTTATATCATCAGGTGATGTGCTTCATATTTTTTTTTATTTTTTGACCTACAGAGGGGCATGCATTGAATGTTACAAGTAGGTTTCAAGCACATGAATGTATAATTTCAGTCCCTGCATCTGGATATTGTAGTTTGTCTGGTATTAGACAAAACTGATACATGTGGAATGGGTAACCTATCCATGACTCTCTTTTTCATGCACAGAAATGTGAGGAAAATTACAATAAAGAGGGGGTCAATTACAGAGGTTTATAAAGAACATAAAATCAAAACTGGATTAATTAAATTTGTAACATGTTGAACAGAAAAAATGCAAAAAACGAATCCTTTCCTTTCAATTTATTAATGTCAGCCCTCCTAACCTCTGTGGCTGAAATAGGCTTTAAATAGCCCTCAATATGAATCTTGTTTTAATTGTATGTTTTTCTGTTAATGCCAAAATATAGTGGATCTTAGATCTGGAGTTATTATTTTTATCAGCTGTTTAGGAACAAATAATCTTTGACTGAGCTTAGCTGGACAGATACAGTTATCTCAATGAGAAGGTCAATACATTTGCCTGTCCCCACCCACAACTGAATCACCAACAACCTAAGCAGGTACCTAGCAACCCAGGTGCAGTTTCTCAAAGCTGTACACCTGCCTGCCTCTTAACAAGGGAGAATGCACTTGTAGGCAGTTGGTATCTAATGGGGCAAACCATGTCAGTACAGAAAAAGCAAATGTGGCTGCTTCTCTGTGCCTATTGCAACAATTATCAGTATCAATCAAAAGGAGGGAAATATGTGACCCTTTCTAAGGCCCTATTCTGCCTTAATCCATCTATCTGGCCCTGCCAATTAATACTCTGCTATTTATTTCGCTACTCCATGTCTCAATGAAGCTTCTGAATGGATGAATGGTGATAGCAGGACAGACCGGTGACATGGGATCATCATGGTGGAGCACTTTTTTGACTGCTTATGTACTTACACGTGAGCTGTCCAGGTGAACTATGAGCCCAGACCAGCATTTTAATGCCCAAAGGGTGTCTCCGTAAAGGTCTTGACTAATTGCTCTTTAATTTTTCTTTGCCTATTCCAGTAATGTTTTTCCTGGGAAGCCATTGTGATATGTTTGTAATGTTTATGCAAAGGTTTAGCACAAGAGCTATGTAGCCATTCTAAAAGAATCCTGTTTCTGTTCCTTTTTACCCATGGGATTACATGTACTGTCAGTGCTGTTCTCTCTTAGATTCCTTACTTAAAATACCAGGCAAAACCTTTATACTCTTATTTGTTGTAATGATCCATAGAACAAATTGCAGTTGTGGTCTACTGTTACACCGAAGCCAAGGAGAATAAACAATACCTTTTGTCAAAGCTTGGCCTTTTGACAAGATAAGAAACGGACACTAAGCTTGGCTGCTGATTTCTGTAACACAGACTTGGCCTCTGAATCTTAAACATTTATAAGATGAATTAAGACTTGGTCCTCTGAATTTTCTTTTATAATGTATACTCTGTTTGCAGGCTGAATAGGTGGGGAGCATTATCTGCTGCCTGTTATTTGTGGGTCAAATATATTGCAATGCATTATGCATGAACAGATGTTCATTTAAAATTCCTAGCAAAGTTTTGGTGGTAAATAATCTATTGTGCAATGACTAAGCTGCTTCTCAGGGTAATCATTGTGTTTGCATATTCTATGCTGGGTATATAAACAGCATCAGACTGACCACTAGTTCAAATAAAAATTATTCCTTCTACTTATCGATGAAGCCCATTGAGTTAAGGAACGCCATGTAGGCCTGGTTTTGGGGAAAGGGGGAGCCAGGCTGTCTTTGTTTTATTCTCTAAGCATGCAGTATGTAAGTCTGCAAGCAGGAAACAAGAAACTTGTTGCAATAATACAACATTATTAAAGTGGAACTCCGCTTAGGCCACATAACCTTTTGTAGCCCTGCATTGGAGCACACCTGCACCATTTATATTAACAAAAAATATTTACATACCTTTTTTCTAGCGTTCTTTTAACCGGTTGCATGATAGAGGTCTTCTTACTTTAGTTCTTACTCTGGTTATGAAGGAGTCAAGAATGTTGCAGAGACCAGTGCCAATGGTGTAATTCCACCTGGATGACGAGTGGTGCTGGACCTTATAGAGGACATTCTGCATGGGGACATGCCAGGGAAGAGGTCAGTATTGTAATGAAATCTGCTTTTTTCATTACACTTATCGTTAAAGTTCCACTTTAAGTACCCGTTCACTGTCTAGTAGGCAGCTACAGGTACCTACACCTGCATACATTCAGCTAATTTCAGGAATTATCAAAGAGATCCAAAATTTGGGCAGCCCATAATTGTAAATCCTGGTGATACTCTGATCTTTCCTTTTTCTATGCTGTCTAGCATACTCTTAGTAGCAGGAGGGGGGAGAGTAGAGGGGGTGTTAAAGTACAGTTGGAAAGAACATGACCAGAAAGCCATATTTAGAATTTCCATAATAAAACATAATAGAACACCCCTTTGGAAATAAATTGAAGATGTGTGCAGCTACCCGGAGGTGCTGCTTTAGTCTTGGGGGAAGTTTGGATTGTTGCCAGCATTACAGCAAATGGAAACTTGAAATTCTTTGTAAAGGTCTGAATACTAACCCACACTTCTGCACTTTTGGTATTAGTTGCGCACAGTACACACATTAGAACATAAATCCTTTTATACATGTCACAAAATAGTCAGGTACAGCACATCACAAGCAAATATGTCAAATTAGGGAATCATTTAGTTCTACTACATCCATTTATAGTTCGAATCAATGGATTACTTTTCACTATTTTTATAATACTTAAAACTGCATAATCTACCCTGTAGAAAATAAACATTGTATCTATGTATGGCACCTATACTATTTAACTGGTAATATAACTCATACATTTCCAGTTTGCAGAAATATTTTTCTTGAAAGAGAGACATAAATGGTAATTCTGACTACGTAATGATATATAGTATAAGATAAGCTGCATCCAGTTCAATTTACTTTACATTACCGATATGACAAATGGTGATTGAATGCTTCTCAACTCTACTACGTATTAAGTGCAAAGTAATTTGAACATAAGGCTCCTAAATGATTTATGGGGTTTTTGGTTCTTGAGGCCACACAGAATAATACCATAGGAAAATATATCTGCAACATAAGAAATTGCTGTATATGTTTTAAATAAAATATGAGTTTAATACAAACTTGATGTCCACTAGACTCTTTGTTTCCTCTGTTAAACCAGTCCTACTGATCACTTTTGTAACATCTTGGGCACAATGCAACACAAGCTACATACAAAAGAAATGAAAGGTTATTTTCATGTTGCCAAATATGATTTATAAAACAAAAACACAAATACACCCACAAGTTCAGGAATAATTTTGTCACTGACTGTCCTATCTAGGTTATGGATATCCTTAGGAAGGGAGGTAGGAAGAAGGTCAGTAGTGGGAGGTGGCAGATTACCCCATTCTTGGCCTACAGAAACCAATCCTATACTACTTAGATAATACAAACCAAGCTTATTTACATTAGGGAGATGGGAATGTTGTAACTTCCACGTCTTCTGGAGACCCGTACATCCTGCAGGAAGTGCAGAGTAGTTTGATTAGTGTAAATCATACATCCAAGATGGGGAGTGTTGTTCCTCAAGATGCCAGATGCAGAGGAATAGCAGGAGTAGATGTCACCAGCCAAAGACTATGTATGAAATGGGAGCATGGACCTTACATCACTGGAGAAATTTGCCATATTGTGCAAATATGCTATGCTTCTAGTGCTGGGTCTTGCATGCAGTAACTCACTGTGACTAAGTAGGGTGCATCTAGTGCTGGTCTTCAAGTTATTTATTCATGATCATTATTACAGGTGTTTATATGGCACGATCAATTTACACAGTGCTTTACATACTATTCATTCATATTGTAATAATTGGTTCTGTATTAAAAGGTAAATCTGAAGTCCAGGCATTTTTCTGAAGGAAGCCAAAATGCAAAATGAGCTGAATTGCTCCGGATTTAAGTTAGTTGTTTTTGTGACCCCCCTCATGTAGACAGAGCCGTTAGTTCCCTTTTCTCCTAATGTAACAGTCTTTATGTGATACACTTGGTGACCTCTCAGTGAGTAACGGATCACTGTTATGTACAGCAATGTTGATCAACTAACATGGTGCATATGATGTCACTAAATAGTGCAAATTCTGCAAATGGAGACTGCAGTGCATAAGGAAGACACATTGTAAAGGAAAACTAAAAGTGGATCTAGCATCTGATATATTTTTACATGTTAGGTGCATAGAAGCCTTCTTCAGCTTTTCTTTTCAGGAGGATGGAGGCATGTTTTTATTTAAGCATTTTTAAGAAACAACATCTACTTTATGGACTTATATTCTAGCTTAGAGATGCCACAATCATGCAATGTCTGACGCAGATAGGCCCCTGCAGAAATCACTAACTTTTTGATTTGCTACACATTTCACGGGCACACGTTTACAGGTATCTTTTTACTGAAAATTACGGTTTAATAAACAGTTGCGCTTATATCATGCAACGTAAAAATTGTGGCTGCCAACATTTTACTCTACACAGTCACAGTCTCTGTTTTAAAAAAAATATATAATTCTAAGGGTTTTAAGTAATCGTCGGGCCTTAGATGTGAATTTTAACAGGTGTGCAAAAAAAATAAAAAATGCAAAAACGGCTTTGGCTGTGCTAGGCTGAAAGTGAGCCTGTGGTCAGACTATGCACATTTAAGTATTAACATTTTGAACAAGCAGTAAAACCTCCTTAAAACAAGCCCCACACCTCAGCTATGGGACTTTTGTAGAAATTCATCTTCAAAGGTCATCAGAGGGACTAAACTCAAAATTCAGAGGGACTAAACTCAAAATTATCTCCTTTTATTTTCTATGGCAGCAGACTCTTGGCAGCCGCTAGAAACCAACTGAAACCTGACATTAGAGTCCCTGTTGTGATTTTTGAGGATGAATTACTTCACATTACATGCAGCTAGGGAGGTCAGTAATGGTTTGTTTTAAAGCTATATCACTGTAATTTTCTGGGGACCAGTGAACTTATTCTGTGTTATAAAATGTAAATTGGGCAGTGCATGGGTGCTTAGAAGTTCATTTATTTGTTTCTTTTACGTTATTTAATATGCTTTCCATTAAATGCAGTACAAAAAAAACACTCCTGCATATGTGTTAAACTGTTTTTTATTCCTTTGAGTAAAATGTAAGCTGAGAAATCAAAAGACTGGCAAGGCTTTTTTTTATCATAACACAGTCATTTATGTAGCACAATACTGTAACGTTTGTTCTGTAATTCAAATCCAGACTGCAAGACACAGCGAGAAAGTAACATTTGCATCATTTTAACAACAAAGCAGAAACTCAATTCCAGAATATATTGTATGTTTTGTACCAGACTAGGCAAAACTAATCTTTGAAATACCAATCTTCCCCTGAAACTAATCACAGTTATTGCCCTGAACAGTAGTTTTGTTAATTAAATATTGACCTCTGCAAAGGCTGTCAGGTAACTCTTCTATTAGACTATAAAGGTACTCAGAGCAGATGACTGGCCTAAGTATTTTACACTTGCTGGTTCTGATGCCAGGGACATTAGAAAAAGTGCAAAACAGTGCGAGGCTTCATTCTTGAATCCAGAGCAATCTTTTTTTAGATGTTCTTATCCATGTAGAGTAGATACATCACCATGGTTACAAGGTGTTAGTGATGTAGTAGATATGATTTTAAAGAAAGGATATCTTAGTGTAAGTGTAGGCAAACAGCTATGTATACAATTGAAACACAAATGTGTGAACTGCCTTAGCGGCCCAAAAATATGTGCTTCTATTCAACCAGTTTTCTCATTTAAACATTCCTGCCAGGCACTGTTCTACCCTCCTGACTAAACAACAATGCTTGGTCAAAACTGAGATTAGATAGAGGAGAAGCAGTTGCTCATTGATGAGGTCATAACCATGTTTCCTCATTTGCTAGATTCAAAGCACTGTGCAATGGAGCACAACCTGATTGGATAACAGTGCTGCCAGTGGCATATTAGCAATCACAAGGCCGAAAAGCAGACCATTAATGGTCTAAACTGCATCTGTTATTATCCCCCTTTTATGTGTGGACACTGACCTATAATGGAGCATAACTCCTACTGATATCTCTTTTACTGATGGGTACTGCAATTGCACACTTACAAACAGGAATACATTCCTGCATAGCCAACACAGGCCACTGCCTAGGGTGACAGGACAGCCAGGTTTCCACAAATCATGTTTCTGACTGTCAGTAACACAATCCTGTACATATTAAAGGTTTCGGGCTCCTGATTTACCTGCTGGCGAACTCTGGCTGTAGCCCAGTGGCAGAACTACCACCATAGCAACCCACGTGTCCGCTATGGGGCCCGGGCCAGAAGGGGGCCCAGTCAGGATGAGTAAGTTGTCCAAATAATGTCGTACGCAGTAAGACCAACAATGCCTTAGTGCTATGTATGTCAGTAGGATAACATTACTGCTCTAAGGATTTTGCTTAAAAAAATAATTTAAAAAATGGTATTTCCAATGAGTTTTATTAGAAACTGTATGCAGCAAATATAAGCATCATGGGGGGTGTTCAATTGCATTTTTGGGGAAAGGCACCCATTAAAATTTTGCTATGGGGCCCTGTGGTTTCTAGTTACGCCCCTGCTGTGGCCCCTGTGTTGCTTTCCCTGTACAGTTTGTAGTTTTTGTTTTCTGGAAGGGTATTGTGTGTGTGTGTATAACTTATCCACCCAGGGTTTATTCACTAGAACTGAACTACTAACAGAATAGGTATGTGTTCTAGCAGTAGCTGCATGCATTGCTCAAGATTGGCTTCCTGATTGGAAGGGAAACCTGCATAGTCATTGATCTCTAGCATGGGCTTTTATATTCTCCACAAAAGCACATGTGACAGGGTAACAATGCAGAAGAGTAATTAAGAGACAAGGACAGCAGGACATTTCTAAACAATGACCTTCATTTCATGATCACCAGGAATTAGGTTAATGAAGTAGCAGATTTGAAAAATATTTAAAATGATTGAAATTATATTTGCATTCACCAGGAACACACTATTATTATTATTATTATTTTTATTACATAGTATTTATATAGCGCCAACAGTTTGTGCAGCGCTTTACAATATAAGGAAGACATTACAGTTACAATACAATTCAAGATGGTAAAAAGGGCCCTGCCCCTGATGGCTTACAATCTAAAAGAGGAGGGGGAAATGATACATGAGGTAGCTGTGGTAATGAATTATGTGAGAATGTGAAGGTTCAGTGGTTAGTTTGAGGTGGGATAGGCTTCCTTGAAGAGATGAGTCTTTAGGGAACGCCTAAAGGCAGTCAAGGTGGGAGACGGACAGGTTGGGGTAAGGAGTTCCAGAGGATGGGAGAGACTCTAGAGAAGTCCTGGAGGCGAGTATGGGAGGAGTGGACAAGGAAGCTGGAAAGCAGGAGGTCAATGGATGAGCGGAGGGGACGTTTGGGGTGATACTTTGAGACAAGGGGGTTGATTTACTAACCTTTTAAACACACCACGAACGTGTATACACCTCTTTAGTGTGTTCCCTCCCAGCATGATCTATGAGAGGAATCGAAACACCTTTGTAGTGTGTACACACCCAGCAGGTGTGTTGTTCAAAGCCCTGCAATGAATTGCAAGGTAATGTGGTGTAAATTAGCTCTGTGAAAATCACACACACCTGGTGTGTGTGTGTGTTTAGGTTAGTAAATCAACCCCAAGGTCTGAGATATATCCGGGGGCAGAGTTGTGGATGGCTTTATAGGTGACTGTTAATATTTTGAATTTTATCCTCTGGGCGAGTGGAAGCCAATGGAGGGATTGGCAGAGGGGGGATGCAGACACTGAGCGGTTGGTAAGGTGAATGAGTCTGGCAGCTGCATTCATGATGGACTGAAGGGGGATATCCTGTTTAGTGGAAGGCCAATGAGGAGGGAGTTACAATAGTCAAGACGAGAGATAACAAGGGAGTGGATGAGTAGTTTTGCGGTGTCATTGGTGAGGAAGGGGCGTATTTTTGAGATGTTACGAAGGTGAAGGTGGCAGGATTTGGATAGCGATTGGATGTGGGGAAGAAAGGTGAGGTCCGAGTCAAGGATGACACCTAGGACCTTGGCATGAGGGGAGGGTTGGATAGTTGTGTTATCAAACACAACTGAAATGTTGGGGGAAGGTGCACAGTGTGGAGGAAATATCATGAGCTTAGTTTTTGAAAGGTTGAGTTTTAAGAAATGTTGTGACATCCAGACTGATATGTAATTTAGTAGATTAGTGACACGCAAGGACACTGAGGGGGAGAGTTGTGGAGTGGAAAGATAAATTTGAGTGTCATCGGCATAGAGATGGTATTGGAAGCCATGTGAGGTTATTAGTTGACCAAGGGAGGAGGTGTAGATGGAGAAGAGGAGGGGTCCAAGGACTGAGCCTTGGGGGACCCCTACAGAAAGAGGAAGAGGAGGGGAGGAGATAGAATTGTAGGTGACACTGAAGGAGCGCGTAGATAAGTAGGATGAGAACCATGAGAGAGCAGAGTCTTGTAGGCCAAGCGAGGTGGAGTTTTTTGAGGAGCGGCAGGTGGTCAACAGTGTCAATAGCAGCAGAGAGGTCTAATAGCAAGAGTAAGGAATAGTGGCCATTGTTTTTAGCGGTTATTAGGTCATTGGTGAGTTTTAGGAGGGTGGTTTCAGTGGAGTGTTTGGGGCGAAAGCCGGACTGAAAGGGGTCCAAAAGGTTGTTATTAGCGAGGTGGCAACTCAGGCGGTTGTAGATGACTTAGATGGTTGTAGATGACACTAGTGACTTAGTGGGTGGGACCATAGTGCAGAGGATGCAGGCAACTGACACCTGAAAGTTTCAGATGCTGAAGAGTCTTTGGCTTGTGTAGCTTTGTAAGAGAGTGAAGATCAGAGTAACAAGCAATGGGACCAGTAGGTATAATTGATCTATAATTCTATACATATATATGTGTGTGTGTGTGTGTGTATGTGTATATGTATATGTGTGTGTATATATATA
>NW_017306420.1:1634113-1655273 GCF_000935625.1 Nanorana parkeri | reverse complement strand
TATTTCTCTCTCTCAATACTGAGACGCGGCAGCCGAGACGGATCCCGACAATTCTGTCTGGATCCACCCAGCTGCGTGAGTGACAGCTGGCTCTGCCTATCTAGAGGCAGAGTCAGCTGTACCCGCCCCCTCCCCTGTCAGTTACGCCAGTCAGCGCTGGAGGATCGGACAGGGGAAGGGGGGAATCCCTGCAGGGAGCCGTGAGTGACAGTCGCGGCTCTCTGCACGGATAGATCGAGAAGTGAGCGAGCGCCGGTATGTGTCTTCGCTCACTTCCCTATCTACTGAGCCGACCTGTGACAGTTTCATTGTCACAGGTCGGCTCAGATTATGAGGCTGAGTGAAAATCACTCACCTCATAATTCTCCTTTTAACTATGTGGCAGCGCATGGCAAAGTGTTGCGATGCATTGTCTTCCATTGTAATACACTGTGTTGCCATTAAATGTATGCCTATGCCATTGTATCGCAACACCCACCAACACAGCACACAAATGGCTGCAGATTTTTAGCATAAGTTACCAAATTTACAGTTGTGTGTCCCTTTGTGTTTTACTGTTTCTCAAAAAGGTGCAATTTAGAATTTGTAAATATTTGTTATTTATTAACTCTTTGGTGGACTAAGGTGGGACCTACAAAATTAGTAGCACCAATATTTTTTCCTGGCTCACCTCATGTCGGCATACTAATGGGTTAACCCCGCCCCCGGCTCCCAATAGGACCACCCCTAACAAGAGAATAAAGCCCCCCCTTCCCACCACCCACGTGTTCTTTTTTTGTCCTCGCTCAGGACACCTAACAGTTTTTTTTTTTTTTCCTCTGCATTTTTTTTTCATGGTAATTACCCACCTCGGGTTCAGCCTCTTCTCCCGGGTGGTAGATGTCCCTGTATATGGTAAATCCACAGGATGGGACATGCCTTGTGCCAGGCTAAGAGACCGGAGGTAGCCTAAATGGCTACAGGTAGAGGGGCTGGTAAGTAGGACTCATGGTGCCGAGGTTCTCTGCCGATCGTCGGCTGTGGGTGCGTTCCACCGTGGTGCAGCACTCTCTATGCTCATTCGCTATTGCGGTAGTAAGCCGCGGCCGCCAGTGACCCTGCGTTCCGGCTCGGATATTTTATTCTTCTGGTCCTGTGCTTTCAGAAAATCTGTGGTTTGGGGGGTCTTTTACTCTAAAAGTTGCAGTTGAAAATTAAAAAGAAAAGGTGAAAAGTTACAAAAATGGTCTGGCCAGCTGAGGTCAAAAGTGTTAGGCAGGGCTTGGCAGTGAAAGGGTTAATCCGTCTCTTTAATCAGGCCTGGAAAATATTTTAGCTATACAAACACTTTAAAGAAGAACTCCAGGCAAATAAAATTATATTCCCTGCAATGGGGCTACCTCTGCACTGCAAGGGTTATGCGCTCATTTTGTCTAGAAAACTGCAGCAGTGGAATGTCCCTCACTGTCCTCATAGTCTAAACACTATATTGATCATGAGGATTCACAGGACCTTAGACCGGTGGAGCAAAGGAGGAGACAAGATGAAGGGACTAGTCTAGGAGCCTACTATGATTGTGGTTTCGGCCTGGTATTTTAGCTCCGTAGGCAAAATGAGCACTTTACCCTTGTAGTGCAGGGGTATCCCTATTGCAAGGGTCAAGAGTTTTGTTTTGCCCAGAGTTCTTCTTTAAATTCACTTTCATATTCGAGTACAGCACTCTTTTTCTAAAGGTGTGCATGTGTAATATACACTGAGTGGCCAGATTATTATGACCACCTGACGTTTGTAGGCTAATTGGCTATAATTTCGCGCTGAAGTTGCTACAGGGCCAGACCATTATAAATAGGGAAGCAGGTTGTTTACCACAACAGTAGAAGTGATCTTTTTCTGAAGATATGGGTAAACAACGCGATTCAACAGCCTTTGAACGTGGGATGATTATTGGCGTTCAAGCCATGGAGCGAGTATCAGCAAAACAGCAGAATATGTTAAATGTTCAAGAGCAGCTGTTGTTAAAGTGTTTAAAGACTGGACTGTCAGCCGAAAATCTGGGTCTGAACATGCGAATTGTGGCCGTCAGCGACTAGTCAATGTTAGGGCAGAACGGAGAGTGGCAAGACTGGTACAAGACAACAGAAGGGCAACAATGCAGTGTCAGATTCCTCGCATCACCTTTCAACATCTCGTGGAGTCACGAGGCGGCCCAACGAAGTCATCTCGTGGAGTCATCTCGTGGCCCAACGAAGTACTGATGGGGTGGTCATAATAATCTGGCCACTCAGTGTATGTATGTATGTATGTGTGTGTGTGTGTGTGTGTGTGTGTGTATATCTATATCTATATCTATATCTATATAGATATAGATATATATATATATATACAGTAACTCTAATACCTACCATGCTAGTATAGTATGAAGACCTTTTTGTGCTTTCTGCGTAACATTGGAGGATGTTGATATAGGTCCTTTTCGTTATGTAGCCATTGTATGTGTTACTTTTTGACAGCTGATAGAGCGGATTTGCAAATCAAGAACTCGCATAATACATTTCCAGCTGGGAAATGTACTTAATTGCTTTAAGAGCTAATGCTTAAGTCTGATTCATCACAGTGTCTCATTGTTACAGCGTGTTATATGTTGGAGACTGTTTAGCAGCAGGAGACAAAGTTGAAAGGTCCCATTGATATGTTTACAAGCACAAATAGCACATCTGATGGAGCTAAAAGATATCATTTAATTCAACATGGAGTCTGGACATTCTGCTCTAATGTTTTATTAGGAGTTGAAAAGCGCTCTACAACTAAGCTGCAGTGAGATTTTCCTTGCAAACATTTGCTAGCTGGGAGCAATAAGGGAAACAAATGATCTGTTTGAGACGATGAGGAAGCATATTAATGCTAGATGTATGCAAATGTGCCATAATGGACCTAACATGCATTAAGTTCATAGTAAAGAGGAACGATCTCCAGATGGCAGAATGATAGTAATTCAAGTCACTTCTATATAAACTATGTCATGTTGATTGAAAAATAGTCAGTTGTGCCCTTGATGCAGTTGTATTAGAGGATTTGCCTAGGCAAACTACCAAAACACTTGTGAAGGGTAATATTGCAGCCAAAAAAATGGGTTTCACTTATTTCCTTATTTTATACTGTTTACATCATTTTGACATTAGTCAATCACAGGTCTCCTTATGGTAGCCTCACCTCAGACATTCTATATTGTACAGGAAAAAAAATAGAAGAGAAAAGGAGTAGGCGTCACCAAATACTACAACCAAGGGGTTCTCTAGTTTCAGATTACATGCAGCCTGTTCATTTTGAGTTTTTGTCGCAGTTGCTTAAACCATGGTCCTCAAGATCTAAAGGTATTGGATAGTTTCATCACTTATAGCTAGTAAGGCCATAGTAAGAATAATTCTCTGCTGTACACATTTAAGAGGTTCCCTTTTACTTTTAAACCTTTTAAAGTGAAACTGTGTTTTATAAACAGATGTTAAAAGTAGCCTGTAACACTACAATAATAATACTTACCTGTACAAACAAACCAGTTAAAGGAGAACTATGAGGTGAGTGCTTTTCATTCACCTCATAGTTCTAGCCGACCTGTGACAATGAGACTGTCACAGGTCGGCTCAGTAGATCGGGAGGTGAGCGAACACATACCGGGTTCGCTCACCTCTCGATCCTGTCACGGCTCTCTGCCGTGACAGGGGGAGGGGCTGGATTCCCCCCGCTCCGATCTGCCAGCGCTGACTGGCGGAACGGACGGGGGAGGGGGCAGGTACAGCTGGCTCTGCCTCTAGATAGGCAGAGCCAGCTGCGGCTGCGGCGTCTCAGTATACCGCAAGCTGTAACTCGCGGTATACTGAGCTTAGGGTAACGGGAGAATGCTAGTTTGTGTCCTCCCGTTACCCTAAGGAGAACTATGGGGAAAAACACTGACCCCATCGTTCTCCTTTAATCCTCCTGTTTTGCAGAGCTATATCAAGCAGTGGAATTATTAGATTTTAATACTTATGTGTTTGTCAAATGTATGAGCCTACCCTCTTGGTGCTGCAATTACACCAGCCAGGTGCTATGTCACTAGTTAGTCTCCAGCTCTAACAGGACACACGAATGACATACCGTACCGGGGGTTTGGGGCTCTCAATATGCTAGTAGATTCCTGAACGAACATTCGTACGAAAGATCCTTCCAGAACATTAAATAATGCCATCAGACACTTGATGAATGTCAAGTGAAATTTTGTTTGATTTTCATTTTGACAACATTCAATTTTGAAATAAACAGAGTTTTCCAAATGAATTTTGGTCATTCAAGAAAAAATTTCCATTCTTCGAGTTTTTTCATCACTGCGGTCAAAATTGGTTATCAGTTTGACCACACCAACTATTAGAAAGTCAATGAATGTTCTGGAAATGACATTTTTTGAAATGGTGTATGGCCAGCTTTAGTGATATTGTAGCCTTAGGGAAGGTGAGCCAAAGCGCACAGCAGTGTTGGTGATATAGTAGCTTGGTGGAAGGTTAGCAACAGCACACAGCACTGTTAGTGACATAGTATCCTGGGAGAAGGTTAGCCATAGCGCACAGCAGTGTTAGTGACATAGTAGCCTGGGAGAAGGCTAGCCATAGCGCACAGCAGTGTTAGTGAGATAGTATTCTTGGTGAAGGTTAGCCATAGCGCACGGCAGTGTTAGTGACATAGTTGCCTGGGGGGAGGTTAGCCACAGTGCACAGGAGTCTTAGTGGCATGGTACCCTGGGGTAAGGTTGGTCACATCACAAAGCAGTCTTAGTGACATGGTAGCCTGGGCGAAGGTTAGCCACAGTGCGCAGCAGTGTTAGTGACATACTGTATTAGCCTATGAGAAAGCTAGCCACAACGCACAGCAATACCAGATGCTGAAGATCCTACTGATGGGTGCAGCTCTGCAAGAGAGTAAGATTGGATTCTTGGGAGTTAGTAGTAGGAAGTATTATTAATACATTTTTTCCAGGCTGCATTTTTTTTAATGTGTAGTAATATGGTTCAACTATTTTTTTGTGTGGTAACAATGCAAGATATATGATGTAAATAATTTTGGGTTACTTCATTAGGCGAATATATATTTTAGACTTGTTTCATTTCATGTTATGTTGGTATTGAGCTGGTCTCAGCCATCATATAGATACATTAAAAAAATGCTTTTTTATGTATAATATTATATTTGGGTCCCTAGTCAGGGAGAATGTTTGTTTGTTTTTGTTTTTTACATTAGCCTAGCTAGTTAACATTTTTCTTGATGTTCCTAAAAATACAACATACCTTTCCCTTCATATTCTGTATTCTGTGCACTGTGTGTATGCCTTTCCAATTGATGCAACTGGCTTTCAAGAAATGCATACTGAACATGTAACTGGAAACACTGAGCACAGTTCTAAATCTTCTGTTTGCTCAGAGATATTTATATTTAGAAGAGTAGAGATTTCCAACCCTGCGGAACAAAAACAGAATGGTAAAGCAGGGATAGATATTCTGATTTATGGGGATGGTACAAAGTCCAGCTGGCATTTACATGCAGTTAAGATATTTGCCTTTCATTAGATGCTGGCTGAGAAAGGTAGAACAGAACATTACTATGTGTAGATTCTGCAGAAGTAAACATGGGTTTTCTAGGAATAAACATCAGCTGTTTCTTTCTAAGTCTTTGTCGCTTACATATTGTCACTTAAGAAAGAGACACGCATACCCATATGTTCCCTCTATTTCTTTTCCCCTCTAAAATAGGTACATAGGCAGGTTGAAAAAAGACACAAGTCTATCAAGTGTAACCAATAGAAAAATATATATAAATAATTAAATAAAAACCTGCATATACAGAACCCAAAGCATTCATTGTAATATCAGTTAACTGCTTGTTTTGTCTGAGTCACTTCTACAGCCAATGGAAGGTGCTGAACCCCCCATCTGACACCCCCATTCATGCTCTGCCCAGGATGGGTGTCGGTGGGTAGAGCAGAGGAAGATTAGTGAACATTCATTTGCTGATTGTCCCTTAAGTAATTGAAGCAGGAATCGACAAGCTTTTTGTTACTTCCCGTCTCAACATAGTCATTCCCTTTTATGATCTGTGCCTGATTAGCTTCAATTAAGTGCAGAGGTAACATTGGGTCTATAATGACCCCTTAATGTCTTCCTAAAGATGAAATGTCACTTCCACTGTACTATCACATAGGAGGCTTGTCTGCAATAAAGTTAAAGTGATATTAAAGTTTACATTTTTTTTATGTTTCCACCCAGGAGGCCCATCTTTGCATAAATCCTCTTTTCTTCTTCTTTAAAAATTTGTAGTTCTTTGTTTTCTAGTGGGTGCCCTCAGCGCTCATCTCCCCACACCCTGCACGGGTGTCTTAATCAGCTAAGCAGCTGCTGTCTAGGCACCTGTGCATGCTCATGCCCGCAGTAGCTGTGTGAGTCCATAGACTCATACAGCCCTGCGGCAGGCCACGCCCCTCCTCGCCACTCTACAGTTTGATTGATGGCAGAAGGAGCCTAAAGGTGCCCACACACCTTACAATTTATCTGCAGATTTTCTGTGGTCAGATGGAAAAAGTGCAGCAGATTGGCTCAGATGTTGATTACTCCATCCACACAGTTAAGTGGAGATGGAGGAATCTGTTGCACCTTTTCCATCTGACCACAGAAAATCTGCAGATAAATTGTAAGGTGTGTGGGCAGCTTTAGGCTTCTCTGCCATCAGTATCCTCCCCCCAGAAATCAGGAAGAACAGGTAATAGAGGATCGCTTCGGGCCTGGCGGCAGTGACAAGCAAGTGTGGGGGGACAGGGGGGGAGACAAAGGTACTGGGCGGTTTTTACCTTAATGCAAAGAATGAGGTAAAAAACACCCAGACTTTAATGCTACTTTAAGTAAAACAAAACATTAAAAAAATTAAAGGTAAATAAAATGAATACAAAAAATAACACTTTTAAAGCCCCCACCCCCACATACAAATGTAGATATGTGTGTCAATCAGCTGCTGCTTAACTTGATTAGAGTAGTGGTGCGAGGTTTCACATCATTCACTCATGTGTGTCAAGTTTGACTACGTAAAAAAAAAATATATTATTGCATTACATGTTAGGTATCATCGCGCACGCTGGAGTGAGAGCAATAATTCTAGGGATACCATTCACTCTTAACTCTAAATTATTGTCTTATTTAAGGTTGTAGAGTGTAGCCTAACCACAACCATGGTTTGTTACCGTTTCAAGAGCGCACAGAATTATAAGGCTTCACATGTTTGGTATCTCTTTGTTTGACACAACTTCATCTCTTAGATTTTTCGAAAAAATGGATAATATATTGTTTTGTTTTTTGTGCACTAAAATTAGTTTTAGTGTGTTCTCAACTGAAAATATGGGTTTGATAAACACTATAAATCCAATAATATTATGGGACATAAAATAATTGCAGCTAATACCTTTTTTGTGGTGGGTTTTAATTAACCTTCAGGCCCAGAATGTGCCTTTTTTTAACGTGCAAAAATGAAAAAAAAAAGTCCTAGCGCTGAAAGGTTAACATCCATTTAACACTACATATCCATTTGGGACAACCTAATCTACAGGGAACACCTAAATCTACTAGACTAACACAGGCACCACAACAAACCTGCACATTAGCTCTGTTTTTATACTGGGCACTTGTTGGCCATGTTGGGTTCACTTTAAAGGCATTTTATATATCTCATGCTCTAGCAGAAATTGTTTGAAGCTATATTTAGATCTCTGTCCTGGATTAAACACAGCTCTGCTGCTTCATAGCATTCTATAGAGTTGAAGAAAGTATTTTGATGTTCTGGTCCAACATAACATTGTCTCAAAAATAAATAACAGATTCAAAAATCTTCCAGAACAACATATAATGTAAAAAAAGATGACATTTATTTGGAGGCAGATAAATGATGTAGTAATAACTTGCAGAAGCAAAATGGAAGTGCTTTACTTTTTCATTAAAATATTAGTTTATTTAATTGGAATAAAACAAACCTTTTTCGAATATGTAACAAATCTAGCATTCATTTCTCAGCATAAGACTAGAAATTGTGAGCTAATGGAGAACTCCACCTAATCCCGATCAGTGGAGAAGGGTGAGGTAAGTGTTAAAACACAAATAACACTTACTTCAGAGATCCCATTCTGCCCATTGGCTGGACTCCACCTCAAGCGGAGTTACTGGAAGCCACGTAATGCCACATAATGAATATCCCAAATACTGTAGACACAGAGCAGGTCTCCAGCTGAATTTTAAGCACATAGCTGAGGTTTTTGTTTTTTAAATTTTCTTTACCCAACTCCAGTGTTCACTACTGACTGCAGCTGCCCTGACCCCTGACTTTAGGGTTGATTCACTAAAGACAAAATTGGTCACTTTTCAAGGACATGTTTTCTTTTGCAGGGGTAGTTCCCCTTAGTTTAGTGAATGAAGTGAAGTTCTGCTGACTTCTATCATCAAATCATATGCAAGCAAAAATACTTTTTATTCTCCTTGCATGTAATTTGGTATTCTTTGCTAATCTAATTTTCACCAAATGTATTAAGCTAAGGGACACTTCCCCTTCAAAGTGCAAATTCCCTTGCAAAGTGAACAGTCTATTTGCCTTTTCTAAAGATATACGACTTTAATGCTACCCAAGTGAACAGCTAACTATGCTACTTAGTAGAGTGTTATACCGTGTTAAGCGTTGATGAATGCAGCAAGCTTGGAGATAAAGTAATACTATTACTAATAGTATTATTTATTGGCTAACAAACTAGCTTTTGAAATGCATTACATTGAATTGTCAGTCACTAAAGCAGATAGGAAGCCAAAGTAAAAAATTGAGCACAGAGGAAGTAAGTTATTAAGCAATGATATTCTGATAATTTAGTTTAAAGATAAGCTGTAAAATATATTTGTGTTTTTTAGAGCAGCCACAGGACGGCTGCTATCTGCCTCACCTTGATCTATGCAGGCAAGGGCTGTGGGTGACATCTGGCCGCAAGAGAACGTCACTTCTGCAAATGTAGTACTGTAGCCCCTGAATTCATCTTCTTGACAACCATACACTTAGCGATATAGACTGCCTGAGCAGGATTATAAGATATGACAATGCTGTTTGTTGTCATCTCAGCCTGTAGTCCTAATGCTGGAGTGCTTATGCAAGGGTGACTACACCCCTGCTGCATTTTAAGCCGGGAAGAGAGTGTTGTCACTATACTCATTGAAAGGAAGTGACGTTGACCCTGCAGAAACTGATAGGATAAAGGTTTTTACATATTGTAAATGTAAACATGATAGAAAATTATACACTATGGAGGTTTAAAGATGTAAGACCAGCCATATCTTCATTTGTACTTCTTCGTTTACATATGTTTTTGAAGCATGCATCTTCCGCTTCCATTGTAGTCTATGGGAGAAAAACAAGCTTGAAACTGCCAAAAAAGCTCACATACTCTTTTTGTGCATTTGGCATAAAGGGGGGCCATTGACTATCATAGGATTTCTTGTGTTGGGCGTTTAAAAGCTGCTCAGAAATGCCTGGATGTGAACCAGGCCAAACTCTTTTGGGAGACATTAAATTGGTGGGTAAAGTCCTTAATTAAAATGACAAGTTAGCCAGTAAAGGGCATCCGTTCAGTTCTATACATCCTGCTCTTCTCTACAGGAGATATACAACTGTAGCGCCACTGTGTGTCTTATTTTCTAGACGTTACAGCTGAACTCCAGGAAAACTGCTAAATACACAGATTATATATATATATATATATATATGAGTGGTTTTATTTGTGAAAGGGATTTCCATGCAATCCTGAAATTTACACAGCCCTGTCTGGCAGGGCAGGAGTCCTGATTTTTCTCTGCTGCAGTTAAGTAACACAGGTCTTGTCACTCCCACAGCCTGGAACTATTCAATGAAAGGAATAGCAGCAAACTGATGAGCGTATCTTTTTGTTACTCTGTTCTCTCCTCCAGTCAGCTTGCTCCTTGTTAGCCCATTAGCACTGCAGCCCTCCTGATTGGCTCCCTGTGCTGCTTCTCCCTTTCCTAGTTTGAGCTCTGCTGTACAGGGATTACAAGAGGCAAAATACATTTAGGGCTGGTTTACAGAGGTGTAATGCAGGTGTCCTGCGTTGCACCACACTGTGCTGACCAAAAGTATGCAGTACTTTTTTTCAGCACACACCACGACACACGACCACAGCTGATTTGAAATAAGGCAAATTGCCTTGTATTTGCATTGGAACTGCATAGCACAGCCCCAATGCATCTGGTAGGAAGGAGCCATTAACCTCCCTGGCGGTATGATTATTTTTTTTCTTTCCTTTTTTGCTCTGTGTTTTTTTTTTTTACTTCCCGCCGGTTCCGCCCCCCTGCGGCGCAGACGCTCGCAAGGGACAGAACCCAGAAGACTGATGCCGGCATTGGCCGGAGGACACAGCGGGGATCGCGGACAAGGTAAGAGACGCAACGCTGTATTCCCGAGTCTGGCTCGGGGTTACCGCTTATGGTACAGAAAATTAACCCCCGTGCCAGACTCGGGAATACCGCCAGGGAGGTTAAGAATGCATTTATAAATACAGAGCTGCATTAATTGGTGTATTTTATGTCTGCCTGAAGTTTAGTTTTTACTTTTACATACCTTCAGGATGGCATATGAGGAGGGGGTGGTCACATCACCCTAAAATTAATACATTGGTTTTCATTATAGTATTTATGTGATATCTCACGACGTATAATTATGCAAATTGTCATTTCTCTGGCTACATGCCCTACAGCAGTTCCCTTGAAGAAAACAGCTTGACCCTGTAAGTCTGCTGGGCACAGAATGATCATATTTGTTCTGAACTACCATTGTGTAATCTGATGTATTCCAATTAGTACACATTAAAATGACCATTGATGGTCATCACTGGCTTTCAAAGCTTCTCAAGTTTCCACTTTTCTTGGGGTCTTGATTGAACTTTGCTGCTCTTGTGCTATAATGTTTTGTAATTATGAAGGCAATGCTTCTGTATATGTTTCATTTGAACATATTTCATACTGTATAACAGGTGAACAGCAATCTTGCCTTCAATACAATGTTTGGACTGCTGCTGGCAAACAAATGAACCAAAATGTAACAGGCAGATGCAATGTTAATTAGCTTCCTCGTTTGTTTATACCAGAAATTAAGTCTGTGACCTATATGCAAAGATGTGAACCCTGTTACATTACGAGACAGGAAAGAGAAACCATTAAGTTCAGCTGCTATTCCCCTCAAGGAAATTTCACCATTCAGTTAAAAAAAAGAACAAATTCAGATTTAAATCATAAAGCGCTGTGTTTGCATTACTTCTCAGGAAGGGCTTTTGACCTAAAGTGAGTGTCAGTCAGTATAAGGTAAGAAAATAACTGACAATGAAAAATTCTGCTAGTAAAACAAAAAGGATGCTTTAAAGTTGAGGGTCAATAACAAAAATAACAAAACAACAGTTTGAGTTATAGAGTTCATGTTGAAGCCTTAGGTTGGTGTTAAACAATTGCTTTGTAAGACACATCTGTTTTAAAGTAGAACTCTTAGCTGGAAGCAAATTTAAATAATGATAGCCCCCTCCTGTATTTATAGGTATATACAAGATATAGGATGCCGGTGTAGTCTAGGTGTGCTCTAACAGAGTGTAAAACTTACCTTACTTCATGACTCCAAAGGCTTCCTCCCTATCATATGACCTTGACACTACTCCTTTTGCCCCAGTCATTTGGCTGCTACAATATCGGTATCATCACATATGAAGCAGGCCCAACAGTTCTGCAATATATCTCATGATGTTGAGGGTAAGCCCACATTTTTGGGCAACTAAAGAGAAGACCAAAGCACTGGCTGGCTCTGGACAGAGGTGCAGGTTAAGTATTTTTTCTACTACAACCCCCTAAAAAAACACAAAAAAAACCCCAGCATTTTATTATATACACTGCATGGCCCAAAAAAAGTCACCACTTAGATTTTGCTAAGCAAATAGGCAAGAACCTTCCATTGGAAAATTAGGGGTCTACTCACTAAGCTGCCGTAGGCAGACGAGTGAATGACTGACCTAAAACAAAGTGAGCCGAACACTGTTCAGCTATTCACTTCAGGCTGCTACGGTGCCGTTCCAACATCTGGATCGGCTAAGCCGAACCTCCGGCAGTTCACTCGCTGCTGTTTGGTCTATTCTTATAGATGCCGAACAGCAGTGAGTGAATAGCCGAATACCGCTGAGTGGCTGTTCTGCTCGCTCCCTCTGTGGAACTGAGCAGAACAGAAAAATAGTTTAAAAAGTAGAAAAATAGAAAACGATTGTGTGGAGCTAGCAATAACAGCTAGCTCTGCCCAACTGTTTTCTATTGGCTGGCGGTTCTGCTTCCGTCAAAATAAATAAATAAATACATTTGTCCATAGGAATGCATTGCTAGATTCCTATTGGCTATTTCAATTTGCAATAGCCAATGGCAAACTAGCTATTGTACTCGCCCTCTGCTGCTGTCAATCACTAGTGGGGACCTGATGGAGAACTGCAGCAGAGGGCAGGTACAATAGCTAGTTTGCTATTGGCCATTGCAATTTGAAACAGCCAATAGGAATCTAGCAACTCATTCCCATGGTAACATTTTTTATTTCTTTTTCTAGTCTGACACGGCTCCGTGTCAGAATAAAAAAAAGAAAAGAAAAAGCAGTGTTTCTCTCCCTGGCGGCTGGGAGCGGGAGACTCCCGGAGCGCCCGGAAGGGTTAGGCTGTCTGATCTCTCTGCAAGTGGCCAGAGCCATCTGTAAGATCATGGCTGGCTCCGCCCCGGCTGTCAGAAGCAGGCTGTCGGCCGGCCAATGGCCGACTGCTCGGCCAGCTTTGGCTTTCAGGGCAGCTCAGCCGAGCCGAGGCATATGCCTTCGGTTCGACTGAGCCGATCGGCCAAGTTCGGGAGCTTTACGCGCTATAGTGAATAGCCTGTACAGCAGACATTCGGTTCTACTAAACCTGGGGCTGGAGCTATCCAAAGGATAGGCCGAAGCTACGGCTAGATCCTTAGGCTGCTTCGTGAATAGACCCCATAGTCTAGGTTCAACAACATTATGTCCCCCAAAAATATACTGAATGACCAGGTTTTTCCATCAATGGATTTGTTTCTTCCCTGATGGCACGGGCATAATCCAATATGACAATGCCAGGATTCATTGGGGCACAAATTGTGAAAGAGTGGTTCAGGGAGCATTAAACATAATTTTCACACATTGATTGGCCACCACAGGGTCCAGACCTTAACCACATTGAGCATCTTTGGGATGACCTGGTGAAGACTTTACCCAGTGCTGCGACTCTCCCGTCATCACTACAAGATTTTTGTGAAAAATTATTGCAACTCTGGACAATGTTGTGACATTTTATGAGCTTATTGAAAATTATGCCATGGTGAATGCGTACCGTAATCAAAGATAAAGGCAGTCCAACAAAATATTAGTGTGTGACTTTTTTTTTTGGCTGGGCAGTGTATATGAAGTTCATGAAGGACGTTCTTGTCAGACCAATCTATTAACATTTTATATAGAAGTCAGTAATAATTTAGACAGAAGAATACCATACAACGTGGTGTATCTGGACTTTGCACAAACGTTTACTTCATAACTTAAGATCTATAGGTATGGATGAAATTGTATGTACATGGGTGAAAAATTGGCTGCAAGAGCGCATTCAGAGGGTGGTAATAAATGGGTAATTTTTCTAGTTGGGGAAAGGTTGTGAGTGGGGTGCCCCAGGGTACAGTCCTGGGACCGATCCTGTTCATCTTCTTCATCAACGACATAGAGATTGGACTAAATAGTTCAATTTAGATTTTTGCGGATGATACGAAACTGTGACCTATATAAAATTGAACTTAAACCTATTTGCCTTAGAAAATAGGCGATTAAGAGGGGACCTTATTGCAGTCTTCAGAATCATCAATGGGGACCACATTATTAGGAATAAACTGTTCAATCCAAAAATTATATTGAGAACCCGAGGACACATGAGGTTAGAAGAGAGGGGGTTCAATCCTAAAATTCGTAGGAGTTTTTTTTACTGTGAGAGTAGTGAAATTGTGTAATTTCCCTCCAGAGGAGGTGGTATCTGCTGAAAGCAATGATAAATTCAAGAAACTTGTAGATGTGTTTCTTCTTTCACTTAATTTACAGGGAAATGGAAAGTGTTAGAACAAGATAAATACAAACACACACATCTGTTGGAGTTTCTCATCCAATAGTGATAAAGTGATGTGAATATGTGTGATTTTGTTAATGGGTAGGCAGCTTTACCAAGACACTGTGGGGGTGATTTACTAACCTAAACACACACACACATCAGGTGTGTGTGATTTTCACACAGCAAAACGTATTTATCAACAAAAAAGTCTCTAAAAGCATATTTCCACTAATGCCATATATGGAAAAATCATGCACATGATGCATATATAATGCTGCTTCACAGTTTAGACAAAAATGGTTAGCTCATGCATTTACATTCCTGCATTCATCAACGCAAGCAACACAACATAGAGCTAATTTACCCAACATCACCTTGGAATTCCTTCAGGGCTTTGCACAACACACCTGCTGGGTGTGTACACATTACAAAGGTGTTTAGATTCCACCCATAGATCATGCTGGGAGGGAACACACTGCAGAGGTGTATACACGTTCGTGGTGTGTTTATAAGGTTAGTAAATCAACCCCTGTATCTCAACAGTAGCTTTGGCTTGATAGTGAACACCAATTAAAAAGGTCAAGGTACAACTTTATTGCATTATAATAATCATGTATGTGGACTACAATCCCTGCAGCTTGGAAGTTGTATTGAGCTGTGATGAGAGTACTTCAAGCTTGTCAGCATTTTGCCTATAAGCATTTTGGCAAGTTTTCCCAACCAAGCGGTGCAGCTGCTGCAGTGAAGGTGCAGGAACTGGTTGAAATGTATGGCAAGGGTGCCACAAAACTACCTGCACAGATCCATGGCAATCCTTTGGCAAACAAAACGTTCAGTACAGGTATTACAGCTGTGTATTTAGATTTTTGCCTGGGATTCAGATTTTGTGGAAATCTATGCTGATGGAGTTTAATTGCATTGCTGTCCTCTCCTTATGAAAATAATAATTCTATTGCTGTCTCCTGATCCACTAGATTCAGGACTTAAATTGTCAATGGGCGTGAAAAAGTACAGAGATGTATTTTCTGACTTCATTCTGACTTTCCTGATGTTTTGGAACAGTGATTTGAAGCCATTGAGTTTCATGCAACTAGCTTTCTCAGAAGAAAGGCTGCAATGAGAATAGCTGTATCTCTCTCAGGGCAGGTTACCTTTAAATGATTTAGCTCCCTTTTGTAGATTTCTATGGCTTTTCATTTGGACCTTGAAACAGGTTGAAGTCATCCCTTGACATCTATTTCTGTAGTGCCATTTGAATGAACAGCAGTTGTACTTTTTGAGAGTCTTTCTCAGTTGACAAGTAAACTAAGACAGCCATTTCCAATACTCAGAGGAGAAATGTGTTTAGTTATACCAAGGGTACCAAGGGTTTTACTTATTTTAAGACACAACTGGTAACAGAATAAAGGTGGTAGAAAAACCTTTAAAATTGCATTCTGTTTCAGATAATAGTTGTTGCTGTCGACTGAATTACCCGTGACCTATATGCAAAGTTACAAATGGTGTTCAGCCAAAAATAAAGGAAATAAAACTAGTTGATAGTGAGCAGATTTGAAGTTCTCTTTTCCCAAGGGATGCATTCTCAGCATGCCATCTGGGTTTATACTTCTCTCCAAATAAATGTCTTTCCTGACCTCAGACGTATTCTAGTCAAAATATAATACCAAATATAAAGATATGTTTATAAGGGGCTAACTAGACCAAAAGTCCTACCTTATATCAGTGGGCATTAAGTGCAAAAGTGAATTGTGACGTGAACTCGTTTTATTTGAGTACATGATCTGTCTGTTATTCTCAGTGGATGGGTAATGTTTATGCATTATTTTCAATCCTCACTCAGCACAGTATTTAGGGACAAGCAACACTCTACAGAACTGTCCATGCCCAGCTTGATTAACCACTGGAGTACCAGGCTGTAATGTTACTTTACTACAAAGCCATTTGTCAATGCTGTGATAGTTTGACTGACAATCACTCAGTCATGCAACACAATTCCCCCCACTGCCATGGTGAGTAGAGTTTCACCAGAAAGGAAGTTTTTTTCACCAGAAAGGAATTTAAGGTAAATATTCAACAGCCACACACGCAAAAATTAAAAGCTGGCAGGGTTCTAGCCTTCCCCTACTCTACTAGCAAAAAAAAAGGAAACAATCCAATGCTGCAGCATAGAAGGAGACAGGCTTCAGAGAACGGAGAAGCAGTGAGCCCGGAGAAGCAGTGAGCCCGGAGAAGCAGTGAGCCCGGAGAAGCAGTGAGCCCGGAGAAGCAGTGAGCCCGGAGAAGCAGTGAGCCGGAGAAGCAGTGAGCCGGAGAAGCAGCTCGGGTGAGTATAACTTTTTTTTTTAGCACCCAGACAAAAAGCAGGTAACCCTTGCAGTAGGGGGTATCCCCACTGCAAGGGTTAAGAAAAGTTTTGCACAGAGTTCTTTAAATAAGTAACAAAACACAGAAACAGTAAGGATGGAAAGCAGTATGTCTCTTTTAAAATCTCGCCAGCTCAACTACAATTTTGCCTTTTGGCTTGTTACAGTTGGACACCCAACAGGATTTCATACAACACCGCAAATACCTTCATACACGTGGCAAATACCAGAGAGGTACCGGTCATCACTGTGTAAACTATATTAATCAATGGCTCTTTGATTCCTGTTATGTCATTTCTTTTAGCTCTGGCTTTTAAAATAACCACAATCAAGACTGATTTTATAGAAGATTCTTAGTTTTCAGCTATTTACATTTGCACAGGTTTATTTTCTCTTGTGCACATTTATAACATATAGTTATCTAGAATTTATTGCATGTTTTCCACTCTAAAACCTTTAACCCAAAGCCTGGATTGTTTGTTAAAGAATTGTTTTTTTTGTTGTTGAAGTGAAATGCAAGCAAAACTGCAAAGTACAGTTACTTTTTGTCTATGACCCCATTGAAAAGGGTTTTGTTCACTTCCTGTGACTATGACACATTCTAAACAGAAAATAATTCCAGCAATGGCATTTTCCATGTTTCCTTTCTCAATACAATTTTAATACATACCTGGACTAAAGGGTGTTTTGTGTTTCATGTTAACACTTAAAGCAGCCTAAGCATTACATAAATTTTAATAGAACATTGATGCAGGTTTGGAGGGGCGTAACCACAGATCATGGGGGCACCATAGCAAAATTTTGATGGGGTCCCCTAGCAGCCTCCCTACTGTCAATGATATTAAAGTCAGGTAGCAGGAGAGCTGCCTGTATAGTCCCGCCCACCCCCTGATATCAGCTCTTCTTGATTAATAATGTCAGTGTCAGCAGCAACTTCTGCAATGCTTATTGGGGCCCCCTTCCACCTCCAGGCCCCCTAGCAGCCACATGGGCCGCTATGGCTATTGTTACGCCACTGCAGGTTTGTATGACTTCTTGAAGTGATCACAGTAATCTGCCCAACAATGCCTTCATCTTCCTTTCTCCCCAGAAGGTGTTTGTTCAGGGACTAAGCAAGGTCAGACTGTACTTCCTGGACTAGAATCCTTCTTCTAGATTACACATTCTTGTAAATCCTCATGCCTATGCAGTAAGCTTTTTGTTATTGGCTGTGTGCATACATGTTCATGGTGCAGTCTGTTACCAAGTGACTTACAAATTTACAATGTTGAAGTCTGATAAATGGATGAGCAGTGACCAAGGAAATGCTTCCTCCTGCCTGCAGCAATTTTTTCAGCTTCCTTTAACAGACCAAACTGTCCAGCACAAAGGGTTGAGACAAACCATTTAACACTGACAGGGGTGCTTACCTTAATTTATGTAAAACCTTTATCCCAAAAGGAAAGTAAAAGTGCTGCTGTAACTGCTTAAAGGTGTTAGCTGGAGTCCAGATTTGTTAATCATGTCCATCTAAATTTACACTACCCTCTCCACAGGGTGACAATGCTGCTGTCCAAGGTTAGCTCCATTGATCCTCCTAAGGCTGGGCACACACCTTACAACCATCGCAAGACTTTTGTTGTAAGGTACTCAAAAAAACGTACGATCTGCCTATCTTGCATAGGCAGATCGTACTTGCGATGATCGCAAGCCACGCCCCCTGAGGGGCGGGCTTCCGATGACAGCAATGCCGAACGGGCAGTGTGCGCTTGCGCACACCGGCCCGTATGGCTTTTATCGTACGGACATGCCACAAACCCGCCGAACATCGTACGATGCTCGGGGGGTTTTCGAACATGTCCGTAAGTTAAAAGACGTGCGACCTTACAGTAGTAGAGGTCGCACGGCTTCCACACACCTTACGATATTCGTACGATCGCGGGATTTCCCGCAATTATCGTACGATTATCGTAAGGTGTGTGGGGACCTTAAGAGTGGAGCCACCCTAAGACAGGAAGCGTGTTACTGACAGGGTCACCATGTGAAAATAAAGGGGGAAAAAAGACTGAAAACAGAAAACTAATGCAGCCACCACATCTGAGGATTGGTAAGAAGTGAACAATGTAGGACAACATAGCTGAACTGGAAAGTGAGAATTTGGAGAATTTTCCCTTTTTTCAGCTATGTTGGCCTATATTGTTCACTTCTGCCTTCTACAAACTCACCATTTTGTGAACAGACCTGTAAATGTTTGTTTTTAGGTTTAATGACACTTAAAGGAAGCAGACTACAGAACATTGTAAATATTACAGAATATATTTCTATTTTTCAAATTTAGGAAAAACATTAAGGGGGTTATTCACAAATCTGCCAAAGGCAGCCTAGTGAATTACCCAGCCAAAGTGAAGTGAATGCTGTTCGGCTATTCACTTCTGGCTTGTAAGGCTGATTTCAGCCATACATCAGCGAAAATCAGCCGTACATCGGCTACCTTCGGCTGAGCCAAAGTGGAGAAGGAGTTCGACTCAGCCGCTCCGACATCTGGTGTTGGCTGGAGTCCAAATTTAATTTCCAGATCCGACATCTGGATCGGCTGAGCCATAGCTCCAGCAGCTCACTTGCCCCTATCCTCATAGGGGCCGAACGGCAGTAAGTGAATAGCCGAATTTCGCCAAGCGGCATATGGCTCGGCTATTGTGCACGGTACCTCCGAGGTACTGAGCAGAATAGAAAGCAAGTGAAATAAAGAAAAAAATGGGAAAAAAGTTGCAAAATTGTTATAACATACTATGAACATTTAAAAAAAATATTAAAATAGTTTAAAGAAAAGAAAAAAATAGAAAAAGAAAAATACTTTAAAAAAATGCCTGCAAAGAGGCCGGCAAAAGAAAAACACTTGGGCGGAGCTAGCAGTGAAGCTAGCTCCACCCAACTGTTTCCTATTGGCCGGCACCTGTCACTCTTCTAGCAGGTCCCGACCAATGAAAAACTGGGCGGAGCTGGACGTGATGCCACGGGGACGCTGATCTGTCATTACAACTGGGTGGAGCGAGCCGTGAGATCACGGCTGGCTCTTCCCAGCTGCCATTTGCGGGGAGATCGGTTGGCTTCGGCTGACCGCTTTGGGTGTCACTACGGCTCAGCCGAGCTGAAGCATATGCGTTTGGCTTGGCTGAGCCGCTCGGCTGCTGTGCGGGCTATTGTGAATAGCCAGTACAGCAGCCTTTCGGTTCCACTGAACCAAAGGGCAGAGGCGGCCGAAGAGCAGCCGAAGCTCCAGCTGGATCCTTCGACTCTTTAGTGAATAGCGCCCTAAATAAAAGACAAAAGTGGTTTTTGCCATTAAAGATGTATTGGTATCATACAATAGTCTATTATTTGAATATTTTGGTGGCCACGCTTAGTCAATTTTCAGAAAATAGTGTAAGAAATAGAATAAAGATATCAGATGCGTTGATGCTCAGCTAATACAGAGCCATAAGGCAGAAAGTAGGCATTAAAATATATCCATCTAACAACACAGGTGCAATATTACCAATGCTATAAAATTCTTTCAGGCCTGGCAGTTCTCAAAGCATTTTAAGTGTACTGTGATTACATGGTATTAAACGTAATGACTATCACTGATGTAACTACAGGAGATGCAGCTGTGACAATCACCATTCTCCCATGGGGCTCACAATCCCTGTTACCCGTTGCTCTGCTCTATTATCCACCTTGAAGCAGAATAGTGTTATCTATCCATTCTGCAAATCAAATTATTTGGGGTGCTAAATTCACTGCAATGAATACAGTTTGTTTTTGGCCTAAGGGCTATTCAACTGCAGATTAAACTCAACACTAATTAGTTTAAAGTCTATGGAAGCCCTAACAATGAATTTCTATTTTTTCTCGCTTTTGGTCTATTGAATATAATTGAAAGCATTATTTTTACAGTATTTGTGTTCCAGAATTGCAAAGAATACCTGTTGATCCTGTCAGAAATCTCGTAAACCAATAATTTAATGTGCTCTTTGCCTGTGCTACTGTTATTAGAATGTATCCCAGCTATCTAAAAACACCACTCATGTTATGAAGAAGAGAAGAGAGGGTATATTCTGTAGTCTTGCCATAGAGTGACAATGCTGCTTCTTTGTAGATCCAGTATGTTGAGTGTGTATTGTCACCCTCATACAGGTAGTGTCTTACTGGCTGGATCACAGTTGAAAATTAGGGTAAAAAAGCCTGGAATAACAAAGAAAACAAATGCAGCCACCATATCTAAGGACTAGTAAGCTGCAATATATTAAATGTGTTCTTAAGTTTTTAGGGTAATTTGGTAAATGGGTAATTTTTTTGCTTTGGATAAATTAATATAGGCAATATTTGTATATGATGTTAACTTGACACATCAGTAAACTGTTCAGATTGACTTTAGAGCTTGTTATGCACCTTTAAACGCTGTTAGATCGGACTGGTTGAGTTATGTATATTTTTGCTTGGAGACATCCAACATGAATGTTTTCGGGATGAAAGGTAAGCAGGACTATTACTAATGTATTGTTTATCCTGTTTTTCTTGCAACTGATGCAAATTTCATAAGTTTACCTGGCAAACAGGGCTGTGAGTGAGATGTGCA
>NW_017306420.1:1616292-1634091 GCF_000935625.1 Nanorana parkeri | reverse complement strand
ATAGAGAGGTAGCTAGGAGAGAGATTTGGAGATTGAAGATTTGTCCTCTCTTCCTGCCTGGTGGCAATGTTGTCATTGCAACAGGAAGTGAGCAAAACTCTCCCTAAAGGAGACACATATATTAATAAACACCTAACAGAGGTCCTAGCACTTCTCCACCATATCTCAAATTGTACTTTCACTTCAGAACAATAAACTCCTCTAAACTTCGCTCAACTGTTCTTATACTACAAAGAAAATAAATGTTTTCAACTTCTTATTTTTTACTATTAATACATTATTTGTACTTTATTTTTGGCCCTAATGCCCAACACTGATATCTGCACTGAGAACTCTTGCTAGCAGTGTCTTCATCAAGGTGAATGACTACAGTACTTTCAAGAGCTGTTATGAAGAGTAGTGTGATTCCAGCTCGCTTCTTCCTGTAATTCTGAAGTGTAAGTAGCATCACAGCATGTGTAATTCTTTCTATTAACCTCTTAACATTCACTTTCCCTACAGATGCATTCCTATGATTGCCATTACAGTGAGCTTTCATATGAATGACAATTGGAAAAGAGGAACATTTAGCTAATTAGAGAATTCAGACTTTTTTTTTTTTATCACAGCATATTGCACAAGTCAATGTCTCAACTGGCCTAAGCAGAACTATTCTGATTTTGCTCTGTGCATTTTAAGTATTGCTGTTGCATATTTAGCTTACTTATGTCCCAGAGCAATTCTACAAATTTGCCTACAGTCATATCAAAGCATTTTGCTTCCTTTCTGTGTTGCTCGCCTTGTTTTATAATGTGGAATGAGAAATATAACATGATCCTGCTCCCTTCAAAGGAGGAGAAAATGCAGAATTACTCACATCATAAAAATGCAGAGATGATCAGATGGAAATATCCTGAGCACAAGCTTTGTAGTTCTTTTTATTCTCTCGCATAGATAAGTTATTGCTGAAATAGAGCACAATAATGCCAAGCGGAAGAAAATTACACTTGAATGTGACCCTCCCAGGAGATGACAAATATGAAAGTAGGATAATTCATACTTGGAATATTGGCTGCAGATTTCACATATAATTCACATTTTTTGACTTGTATGTTCTTTTTATATGCTACATATGTTCTTTTTATATGCTACATCTTCTCAGAGTTAAACAGCTACTACAAAAAAACTAAAAGGCCATGCACAGCTCTACTTTGTGGTAGAGTGCCTTTTGATATATGACTGTCAGTCACCAGCTTTTAACATCTGGCGGTGATATCACAAGCCTGCTCATCTACTGCAGTAGCTACTAGAAGGGATAATATTTGTTCTTAAAGGGTAGGTCCACTTTAACACATGTGGGAAAATGAACTTAAAAATTAACCGATTTTGTGGAAGAAGATTTTTCCAATGGACTAAGGGGGGATTGGTTATGGACCTGCTTCACCGCACATGCACAATTGCCAAAGACATTTCTGGACCTGATCAGTGGCTCTTTCGTGGGTGCACTCAGCCGGCGCCCCCTCCATGCCCACACAAAAGTGATGCGCGAGTCCAGATTTCTGACAGATCCAGGATTCTACTAAAACGTAGGTGGCTGCGGCCCAGTTCCTAACAGGGTACGGACCAGTACCGATCCACAGCCCAGGGGTTGGTGACCCCTGCTGTACTCCGCACTGATTTTAATCTTAAATCATGAAATAATAGTTAATTAATAAATCAAGTAGCCTGTGTGAAGTGGAGGTAAAATTCACATGTAGCTGGGGAAACAGTAAATCTAAATCCTAGACCTAAGAACCTATCAGTAACGTACAAAATAATATTAATGCAGTGCTAGGTTCCTGTCATATATAATGGAATGTGCATGGATCACATAACATTTCCAGTGTGACTAGAACATGCATCAGGAGGAAGTATATGCAAACAGTACTCATACATTTCATGAGCACTTATCAGAATGAAGTATGAAAATGCTCGTTAATACCAGTAGCATGAGGCTAAGCTCCTGAAAATCACTCACTCTACTCCGCTTGTTCTCATGTGCAAATGCGCAGCACTTCACAACTGCCATCAGGACAGTAATGAATGCAAAATTAACTCCGTTCCATTTATTTCAATGAAAGCAGAAAAAAAATTGGATGCATAACCACCATTAGTTTAATAGCCTTTAATCTTAAACCATCTGTCTTTGATTAAGTAGAGAAGACTGCAGGAGCATATGGTGCAAATTATAAATAAATATTAAAATTCTAATGCTTTTTTATTCAATAATACAAACTATAATTTTATCGACATAACCTTTGCAAAGCCATTGAAACAGACCACTTTGTCTGTATATGATACGAGATCGGACAAGAATGTAAAGCTTGTTGCTAAGATCATAGAGAGATTTTGAATCCTAAACCTGAGATTGGATGACTATTTCAATTGTAGGAATGCAGGGAAGACCAGGTTATAGATGAATATTAAAATGAAATCTCAACTAAAAAGGATAGAAGAAACCAGGGTGAATTGGAGTATAGTTGTTAGTTTTTGGTTCCCTCCACTGGTAACTCTTGGTACAGGGGGTTGGCACTGAAAAAATAGGTCAACTGTTACTGATCCCTGATCTCAGTATAACTGTTACCTGACCATAACTCTTAATTCTACCTTTGCCCAAACCTTAAGGTTATCTAAACCTCTAAATTGACCCCTCTAAATTGACCTAGTTTTTCATATTAAGTGCAGCAATGTGTAGTTTTAACATTTTTAGGTGTTTATCGCCTCTCAAAGAGATAACAGCACTCCTCCTGATAATGCCTAGAACTGCTTTTCTCTGCATAAGGATGGCAACATGAGGCATCATCCAGGGTCAGCATCTACTTCCTGGACTGAAATGCTGGCTCAGGGAGGAGGTTGAGGAAACGCATCCTCCTGCCTGCAGCAGACTAATGACATCATCTCAGCCTGGACTGGTGCTCAAGGATACAGAACAGGAATTTATATAGGCATATAGACTTGTAAAGTTATGGAAAGTTCCACTTTTAACTATTTCTGACTCTTAAAAATCAGCCCTTTACCTTACTCTAAAGACTCCCTAAAGAACTCTGTTTTAAAAGTTACCTGGATTTGAATTATTTTGTATAGCACCCAGCTCAGACAGTAATCCTACAACATAATACACTTTTTCTATCAATTTGCAGCATTTTGTAGACACTGTTTGTGGTAAAATGTGATTTCTTATTGCAATGGATTGGCCTTTTTAGCTTTCATTTTATGGCTAACACCTTAAAGGACATTTCCAGGTAACATGTCACAGCAGTTATTGAGCTACTAATATTCATAGAAACATAGAAGACTGATGGCAGAAAGTGGACCATTGAGTCTGCCCTTTGTGCTTTTCTAATCCGACGATGGACCTATGCTTATCCTAAGCATGTTTGAATTGATAAAATACGGCAACTGTGCTAAAACAGAATGTTTGCATGCTCTACCTTATTCTCAGTTCTTTGTAGTCCACTGCTGCAAGATTCCAGAGAGCCCCTTGCAGAGACAGTATACAGTACTTGTGAAAACCTGTAATGTGTTACTTGATCTCTCTCTGCTTTCTGTATCACCATACACATGCCACCTTTTAAGGCAGAATTCGGACATCGGAGCCACTGACTTATGTTTACAGCAGGCTTTTTGTATCTGAGTGACAGCAAGGAGTCTGCAGTGGATGTGTTTGGGAATAGCTTTGTTGCCTAACAAGCAGGGGTTCTCACATCAGAAGAATACTGACAAAAAAGGCATTTGGTGGACTTCACCACAGCAATGTCTAGATAAAAAACCAAAGTACCAAACCGTAAGCAGATGTTTGTACTCAGTATGCATCTCAAAGTTTCATTTATAATTTTGACGTGACTGCCCTTTTAGGTGATCACTTTTAGGTAGCTTTAAGTGCATATGCTTGTTCACTTTAGGCATATTTGATATATTTACTTGGGATTAAGATGAATTATTCTGTCATTAATTTTGACACGTATATGCAAGTATATGCAAACAGTACTCATTGTAAGCATGAGTCTTAGAACTTGGCTTTGGTAATTTTTATAAAACAAGTTATGTGTCCCTTCTTTGCTTATGTTTACAGGCAAAATGTGAACTCAGTTTATGAACAATGCAAACTTTGAAGGCCCATACAGGCCAATGAGAACAAGATAATTGTAATCATAAATACTATTTGTAAGGTTTACATTTTTACTACCCTTCCTTTTTAAGATGAAATTTGCCTGAAAGGTGGAGTCCAGCTTTTAGCACGTAACATGTAAACTTTAATTGACTAATGATTAAATTTGTGTTTTAAAATGTATGACAATACCATTAGGCAGTGAAGAAAATTATTCATGAAATATATTAATATATCTTGCATGTAAGCAGCAACCTGCCTGAAACTGTGTAGCATAATAACTAAACAGTACATGAAAGCAGTTTTAATGCATTCCTCTACCAAAGCCCCTGGGCTGCTCCTTCACAATTTTCTAATAAAGCAGTTTGATGCAAGATGAAAATGTGCGTCCAGAGGGCCTTTGTTCATCAAAGTAAAAAAATGTGACGCTTGAAATTCTGTCCTGCAAGCTCTGCAAGTCTTTATTATTCTTTATCACCAGTAAAGTGATATTGTAACATAGTGCTGTTCTTTGGGGAGAACTTCATCTTGACATGCAGAATAGAAGCAGGAGGCCACAAACATCTAAGAAAGTTATGTGGTAATGAAGAATGATATGCCACAGTGGGGCCTGTAAATCAAATAGCTGATGTTTATTATATAGGTATGACTCATGAAAATGTCTAAACAAAACTCTCTGCTTAAATAATGAGCTCTCTTCATATGCTGCAGCTGTAGGGGAAGCCTGTATTTCACTGATTGCTTTTAAGGTAAATCTGTCGCCCACACAAAGTGAAAGACTTTTTATGTTGTGAATTAATATTACAGTATATCGCCATCTATCTATTAGGACACCAGACAATCCTCACTCTCCTACCCCAATTTCATGGAAGAGCAATACTACTTTTTTTACAGGTATCTCTGAGGGCAAGATATATTGAAGTGATGAACATATCATTGAAAGTGCTTATAAACATGAAGAAATGTAGGATGGTCTTTGTAAAGACACTCAAGGAAGATCTCATGTTAATGCAGAACAACACTTCTAGCCACACTCTAGAAACTGAGAAAGCTGATCTGATAACTTTCCTGTTGCGTGCATGAATTCCATTTTCTATTGACCCTTAGTGCCCAGCGAGTACATACTTCTATTGTTGTCTCTCCATGATGGAAGACTATGGGGTCTATTCACGAAGCTGCCAAAGGATCTAGCCGTAGCTTCGGCCGATCCTTCGGCTAGCTTCGGTTATGGGAGTCCATCGGTTAATTCGAACCGAGAGCCTGCTGTACGGGCTATTCACAATAGCCCGTACTCTCCTGAGCGGCCGGGAGCGGGAGGCTCCCAGAGCGCCCAGGAGAGGTTTTTTTTCCTTTTTTTTTTGACAGCAGCAGAGCCGCCGGACAATAGGAAACTATTGGGCGGAGCTAGCTGTCACTGCTAGCTCCGCACAATCGTTTGCTATTTACTTTTTTAAACTTTTTTCACAGTTTTTCTGTTCTGCTCGGTCCCTCTGAGGGACCGAGCAGAACAGCCGAGCCGAATGCCGCTCGGCGGCATTCGGCTATTCACTCACTGCTGTTTGGGATCTTTAAGAATAGCCTGAACAGCAGTGAGAAGCCTGCCGTGGGTTCGGCTCAGCCGATCCAGATGTTGGATCGGCTGAGTCGAACTCCTTCTGCACTTCGGGTGCAGAGCATGTTCGGCCGACCCGAAGCCACACAAAGCAAGCCGATGTACGGCTGATTTCAGCCGATGTGCGGCTGAAATTAGCCGAACCAGCCTGAAGTGAATAGCCGAACAGTGTTCGGCTCACTTCACTTCAGATCGGTCATTCACTCGGCTGCCCTCTGCAGCTTCGTGAATAGACCCCTATGTATAAAACATTATTAGCCCTCATATCACTATATAAACATTGTTAGGTTCTTCTCTCTATTTCCTCACAATGCTATTGGAAGGGGTTTCAATAAGGTATCCTACCATGAAAGCTGCAGTCCCAAGTGGGGGCACTTTGAGTTAGGGGATTGGAGGTCCAAGGATAAGGGAATAGAGGAGAGGTGCAGTGTCAGGGGAGGCAGGGATGTAAAGGGTGGGGACTATAAGCAAGGGAAGAGGGGAAGCGTGATATGATGGAGGTATGGTGTGGGAGACTGGGCGGGGGTGGGGGGGTAGCTGGCACATCTGTCCCTGCCCAGTACTGCCAGAGGGTGGTACCTGAACTAGATGCTATATGTATTACAGGGAAGCAGGTGTGTTATAGAGTTCAAGTGGAATTTACATTTATGATAAACCAGAGTGTAGTGGTGAAGTGAATCTGGAAGAACCATGAGGTTCTGAATTTTTCTTGTGTGTTTTTGAGGGAGGCAGTTAAATCTTTAATTTGTTGTATTTCTTGAATTTTAGCGAGTGCAGGAGTGGGAGGAAATAATTTTTGTATAGAATCTGTAAGTCCACTGCCATGTCCATGGCAGCATGCAGTATGCAATGTATTCTGATTTTACTCTGCTTTGATGTTCCAGCATACATTATGCAAGTATAGTCCACTGTTATTACCATCAGGTAACCTGCACTTAAAAATGACGAGCAGCCATCACATGGAGAACATGCATGTAGACAGAAAGTGAATGAAACGAGGCTGCAGGAGATCAGAATAATGAAAAGGTTAAAAACAAGTAATGTATTTTGAAAGGGTAGTTAGTTGTATGCATTAAGCAGAGCTTTAGCAAACGAAACACAATTTAGTTACATCTAATTTAATCAGAAAACCCTTATTAGCTATTAAGGGGTAATCTTTAGACAGGAGTATGTTGAGCATGTGGGGCTCATTCCTAGAAGTCTGAGATGTCAAATCCATAAAAAAACGAAATGAAGATCAGACAACACAAAGAAGAGCTTTCTCTATTTCATAACGCCAATAGCATGATTTTATAAATGACTGACAGGTTTAAGAATGAATCACTAGTTGCTCAAGCTCAGCCATATATATCTTTCTACTCTGGGACTAAATTCATGTTATTTGTTTAGCTGCAAATATATAATGTTGATATAGGGCTTGAAAAGATCTAGGCTTTGATCAATTCCTTGGTAACTTGTGAGCTTATCTGTCAGGAATAGTCTTTATTTATGTATTTAGTTGCAAAAGGCAGCCTGTTATCTACATGGGCATTCTATAGCACACCAGGGTGAGAGATTCCACACACAGCACAGACACCCAGTAACCTTCCCTACATTTCTGAAATGAGTACTTGTCTTTTTTCTGTTCTGTTTCAGATGAGGTTTCAGCACAATTGCTTAGCGATTAGCACTTCTGCCTTACAGCACTGGGGGTCCCCAGTTTGAATCCTGGTCAGGGCACTAAATGCAAAGAGTTTGCACCTTCTCTGTGTTTGTTTCTTCTGAGCACTCCAGTTTCCTCCAACACTTCAAAGACATGCTGTTAGGTTAATTAGCTTATGTCCTAATTGGCCTTAGTATGTGTTTCCATGCATGTGAGGTATGGGCCTTAGGTTGTAAGCTCCTTGAGGACAGGGACTGATGTGAATGTGTAAAATGCTGGGTAAATTGTCTGTGTTATATAAGTACCAATAATAAACAAATACAAAATAAAATATATACAGTATGGTGGCGACAAACCATATTATGTGGTTCTACTCTAATTGGAAAGAACCAACAATGGGACACATTAAAAAAGACATAAGCTTACAGCACGCTTACCTGGAAGTTATCCCAGACCTCCCAGTGGTGCTTATACATGATAAAGGCCAGACTTGGCAAAATGCAAATGAAAACTTCTCATGTGTGTAAACCAAATACAGAAATCCTATTAAAACTAAACTTGCCTGTGTAGGAAAAATGATTTGATCCTGCATGGTTTGATTGCTAATATTGCTATTTAATTACGTGTATGCTATTCTGCAATTTCTCACACTGTCTAAGTTGTTTATTAAAGCTGTCTGAAGAAATCTGCAGAGAGCTATATTATTTTGTTCCAAAGGCCACATCCATATCTGTGCTTGTGTTTCTCTGTGAGGCTGTGCAAGAAGTTCCAACATTGACAGGTCAGTGTAGATGGATTTCTACACTGGATAGTCATAGATTGGAGGGCAGCAGCAAAATGGCTGAGCTGAGTGAGACATGGGTACACACAGACAAAAACATACACCTAGTGAGCAGACGCTAGAAGTTGCATGAATGTGCTATCTCTGGGCCAGGATCTTAACCCAGCAGTCCCCACCCAATACAAGCTGCCTGCAGAAAACTACAGGAGGGGGTGTAGACAAGACCAGTGACCCTGCACAAGGAGAGAGAACAGTAGTGAACGTTCTTTATTTCAGGAAGCTCATGCACAAAGGCAAAGTTTATACTGTATTACTGCACAAATCTGGAGGAACTACACAAAGCACAGGAAGATTAAAGTAATAAAACACATGCTTATTTGCTTATTCTGGAGCTTAGCCTAAAAGTCAGCATAGCTTTACCTCCATTCCTTAGCTGTGAATCAGCAGGGAAGGACCTGAAGGAGAACTTTCTCCTTCAGTTCCCTCCTCTGCACAGCAGGCAGTGTGTGGGTGCAATAGCCAGCCTGGTAATTTAAAATAGCCAATAGGAGGCTAGCTATTGCTCCCAGCCACTGCATGCTGTATTTCCATTCAGCTGCCTCAGCAGGCAGCTGTCATTTCTCAGTGAAGTGGAAAGGTGACACTAGGGGTCTGATATACTCCCTAATGTCACCTTAAAGAGAACCTGTCATCTCAAATGTGCTTGTGAGCCCCCCATGTGATAGTAAAAAAAAAATATAAAAATAAAAGTTAAATCTAATTAAAAAAACACCCAAAAAAGTTTAAAGTCCCCCGGCCCCGCAAACGCCCCCATACTAATGGAAACAAAAGCCGGGTGCACCTATGTATGAAAACGACGATTGCGCTACACATGTCTGGTATCGCCGTGTGCGCCTGAGTGAGACCAATCATTTTCTGGCCAATATTCAGGACTAACTCTAAACTGATGATCGGGGTTTTATTTATTTTAAATAAAAGTTTGGTTATTTTATTATATTGGAGTTTTACAATTCATATTTTAAATCCATGAAACATTGAATAATAATGTAAATGTCTAATATAATACATACAATTATTAAAAAATATATTTAAAAAAGGTGGAAAAAGTAGCTTTTGGTTTCGGCCTGACAAATTCTGCTGCAGGATGTGTGTTGTGGTGCCATTCATTTCAGTGGCACCCCAAACGCGCCTCCATGCCCGCAGTGTGATCTCCCGTACTTGAACGCACGGTAGTGCAATGCCGTGCGCTCCAGTGCCGTGCGATTGCAAAAAATGTGCATACTGTTTTTATTTCGGATCCTTCTGACTCTAGGCAGATCCTTCCTTTACGGATGAGCGTCCCGCTCTCTGTGAGAACGCGGCCGTTTCCCATGGCCGCTTTTTCGTTATACGGATTTCATTTGAGCAACCCGTGGGGTTCACGTCCTTCATATGTACCGACCACTCCAGTCTAACATGATTTTTTCTGCATGATTAATACTGTTTCCAGTATATTATGTCTTTGTCTATTTATTTATTTTTGAATGTAGATGGTGGGAATATTAAGTAATTATGATGCCAGGGTGTGGGGGATGTGATATGTTTTAGATCTGTGTGTGTGTATATATAGGTTGTGGTTCTTCATTGTAAAATGTCTACTCTGAGCCTGATGAAGGGGACCCTGCGTGGCCCCGAAAAGCGCTTGACATTTTGAGTGACTATCATCATTACATTAATTTGCACTGACATTTGAGTCGCTGGTGTGCTGGTGACATCTCTATTGATGACAGTACCATGTGCCACTTTAGAATTCCCCGCAACTCCCAGGTTCTTGTTTTTACTATAAAAAGAAAATTCCAAGAATAGTACATTTTAGGAAAAATATTAGCGGGGTGGTGTGGTAAATGTCTCTTGCAATTAACCAACACAAATAAATGAAAATAAGATCTTTCAATTACCTAACCGCCTCCACAACTGTCTAATTTCTGCTGGTGCTGGTATTAAAATGTAGAGGTAAAAATGCTCAATAATTCAAAGCTTGAATTTTCAGGTAGTATAAACCACTGGTAGTCAGTCTATGTCTCCATCATTCATTGAAGGACACACAGCTGGAAAACCATAGATCATGACCAGTTGTGCAAGTAGCACTATAACTTATCAATAATGATTTATGGATCAGCGTTGTGTCCCTCAAGGAGTTCACAGAAAATTACTTTAAGGCGAGTATAAAAATTATTTTTGTTTTTATTATGCAGCCACAACATTGCAATGATCTGACCTGTCTATCTCATATATTAGTTTCACCTTTTAAGTTGCATTAGTGAAATAAATGAACTTTGCACGATATTCTAATTATTTGAGTTTCACCTTTTATATACATACATATAAACATATGCACATATCCAATTACACAATGCTCTATTTTTGACATACATTTCATCTATAGGAAATCTCCTTAATCTTCATTTTCTAGCAAATTATAACAAGATATGGATCTTTTCTCCTACTTTTAACTGCTGTTCTAATCCATGTTATTCAGCCCATTCCATTATATCCAAATATAACTATATACAGTGATTATGAAGAAGTAAGATGAAGGACAGATCCTCAGAGTACACTGTTGTAAGAACTATTCATATTCATTTGTGAAGCACTTCTCTACTTTTAGTGGTGCAATTGAGCTACTTCTACTAATCACCCTGTAGCTCTAACCTCAATACGTAGTTTACAAAAAAAGTGTGATGTTAATACAAGGTTAACAACTTCATTAACATGTGCATTTTACAAAGAAGCAAGTATGTGTCTTTTTGGTCATATAAAATGGAAACAAATTACGTCCAAAAGCACCTTTTTCACAACGTGTTAATGAAATCTTTGGTTTGCAGCACCAGCTGTAATTGTAACCTAGTTGTTCTGATGAAGGGCCTGGTTAATGTAGATAAGCAAATATTTGCACATTTAGGGGGTGATTTACTAACCTAAACACACGCACGCACTAGGTGCGTGTGATTTTTTACACAGCAAAACGTATTTATCAACCAAAAAGTCTCTAAAAGCATATTTCCACTAATGCCATATATGGAAAAATCATGCACATGATGCATATATAATGCTGCTTCACAGTTTAGACAAAAATGGTTAGCTCATGCATTTACATTCCTGCATTCATCAACGCAAGCAACACAATGTAGAGCTAATTTACACACCATCACCTTGCAATTCATGCAGGGCTTTGCACAACACACCTGCTGGGTGTGTACACACTACAAAGGTGTCTAGATTCCACCAATAGATCATGCTGGGAGGGAACACACTACAGAGGTGTATACAGTACTTGTTCATGGCGTGTTTATAAGGTTAGTAAATCAACCCCTTAGTCTCAGATTTTTTTGTTTTGTTAGGGGAGCACATTTCTCTTATTTGTCATAAATAATGCTGCCAAATATCATATATCTTTAAGATCGTAATTGCCCTGGACTATATATAACCACTTGTATTGGTAGCATTTCTTTAAAAATGATTGCCTTCAAAGGATGCGTTTCCATGATGATGCCAGCATCACTGCCTTAGGGCATGAGGCCATGACACCCTTAATTTATACTTTGTCTTTAGTCTTCCAGATTGAATGATGCTGGGTGTCATTCAACCTGGAAGACTAAGCTCATATTGTGGCAATAAAAAGGTGCTTAGGGGAACACCTCTGGATTGTAGCTAAGTATTGCAGCCTAAGCTGTTTTTGATTTTGTTCACTTTTTGGAGGTCCATGATTTCAAGAAACAAAATACCCAGAGACCTACCCACCTGAAGGATTTACCCCCTATTATATGGAAATAGGAAACTGACCTAGACACCCAGATTTATCTGAAATGGGTATGCCTGATCTGACTTGACCATCATCCTCTACTGCAAGTACATTTCAAGGGCATGGATATAAGATTCTGACCCAGTGGTACCAGGCTCCAACCACTGTTCATAAAATATTGTAAATCAGAACCTGGTACCATGCTACATATATTTTAAGTTCCACAACAAGATATACCATTCAAGGTGAATGGCTCACAACAGGCTTTATTGCAAAATCCCTCTGTGCCTCTGTGTCTGTTTGTCTTGTTGCACTTCTCACTGGAGTGAGTCAATATAGTCAATATAGAAAATGAATCCCTGTCCTCGGGGCGGGATTTCCAACAAGGCCACCGAGGGGTGTCGAATCTCCCGATGCCTGGGACATGCAGTTCCTTTGGGCAGGCAGGGCTAAATGTAGCGCAAGAAAGCCACTCGTTCATTTACAAGTGATTTCGCCAAGATCACTTGTAATAAGGCTGCAGTAATAAGGCTGCAGGTCTGTCCTACTAACCTCCTGCCTTGTAGGGAGCTCGGCGGGCGAAAAGCCCGCTGAATGTCCTGATAGCTTGTGTGTTCGCCAAACACACGAACTGCCGATGTTCGAGTCAAACTATTGCTCGACTCGAACATCAAGCCCATCCCTATTCCAGCACAGTGTTGTGCTAGAACTCCTGTATTGGAGATGACAGTTTCAGTAAGGAGCACCTGTCAACTCCAAGTGCTATCACACAGGGGCTTGTTAGTTCCTGTGTGATATCAATTTTTTTCCCGTTAACTTTATTGCTAAGAAAATAATTAAATACAAAATTTAAAAAAATAAGTAAAACATATGAAAAAGTAAAAAATAAGAAAAAAAAGTAAAAAGCAAAAAATTATAAGATAAAGAAGTAAAAATAATACGATAAATTATAAAAAATAAAAAAGTAAAAAGATAAATAAAAATGTAAAAAAGTAAAAAAAATAGATACAAATGAAAAAAGTAAACTAACCCTGCCCCCCCCGCCATCTGGTTGCCATTCTCCATTGGAGGCGGGGGGGTTGGCGGTGAGGGGGCGCATTGAAGATTCTAGCCTTGGGACAGCAGAGAGAGGCTGCCTGTCCTATTTTTTCTTGTTTATATGTCAGAGGTGACCTCTGATACTTTTTTAATAAACCAAAAATTTTGCTGCAGGCGGAAGTGCAGTTATTAATTTACTTTTCTGAGTACATATATCATGGCTGTGTAGCGACCCTTTTGGGATACTATTTGGGTCATAATCTAGGGACCTAGGTAACAATCCCACCACCTATATCCTGTACCGGAATGACTGCCTTATTAAAAAATATAACATCACTTACTGCTAATCTACTCAATGTCATTAGGTTATGTATTACAGCTAACTGGAAGGAAACATCCTCCAATGTCTTTGGCTGACGAAAATCTATGAAACATTAAAATGGATGACCTAATAGCCACCTCAAAAATCAAAAAGAACAATTCAGATTCATGTGGCCTCTGTGGCTTGTCTTCAAGTCATCATCCTTCTACAAAAACCTATGTTTCTCTCAGACCTTAACTACTGACCCACCCAGGAGCCCCCAACAACAAAGTGATGGAGTGAGTTCCCTTTAGAGGTCTGTATAAGGCATTTAAACTCTAGCCTGAGGTTTAATCCTAGTGTATTGAATATGAACTAGAGAATACATACACCTTCTAACATTTCACATACCTATCCTCAGGTGCACTGGAAAATGTGCACTACCTAAACCCTATCATACATTCCCCCCTTTTTTCTCTTTTTACTATTTTTTTCCATTCTAACCCCCCCCCCCTCTTTTTCTTCCCTCCCTTAATACCAACATAACCCCCCCCCCCCTCATCCCGAAACATACATCCCATTAATCTATAAACCAAAATTGTCAATCTTCACACATTAAGATCTCAGCCTGGAGACAACCTTCAGACTTCAGTGGCATCCCCGTTACAGGGGGGTTGGTTGAGGTGCAGATGGTCCATGCTACGGGGTGGGGGGTGTTGTGGAGGGGGTTGGTGCTGCCACATTCCCTCGGATCTCGCTCTGTCCGGCATCCCACCTAGCGCACTGACATCACTGGTTGCTAGGAGCTAGGCAGGATGCTGGTCAGAGTGTCACAGGTTACTAAGAGCTTTTGGCAACCTGGGATGCTCTGAACTAAAAGGGAGTGGCGAGCACACCTGCTTACCCCACCAAACCCAAAGAGATGCTGCCTCAGGCTGCTTTATTAAAGGCATGGCCCTTGTGACATCAAGTCACTGCCTGGGCCTGCACTATATTACAGTGTGACTAAATGTGGAATTACACTGTGCTTACCTAACCCACTTCTCTTATTTGGATTGCAAAAATAATCCAGACAGAGTTTCTCAGGAAATGGTCAGCTAGAACAACATTTTGGTCAGGCCTTAACTCAAGGTGTTTATCTTAAAACTGTAAGACAGTTTTCATTACAATTTGCATTGTTTGGATTTGTGATGCGGTTCTAATAAAGCTTTAAATAAAAAAGCAGACACAATTTGTTCTAACATAGCATACTGTATAAGTACCCTTAAACTTGGGTGTCCAATTGAAGGCTTCAGCGTCTGCCCTGGCCTACTGCCAGCTTTGATTAAGACTTTGTTATCCAAAACCACTTACATCTCTAACAGAAGAAGAGTCTGGGAAGAGAAAAGTCACTAATTAGAGATGAGCCAAGATGTGTGACTGTCCTATAAAATGTAATTGAAAATCAAAGGGAATCTGCAGAATTACTGCTGAGCATGCAATTATCAATGTTAATGGCTCAGTGAAAATCAATTATAGATAAATACAATGTATATTCATAAAACAATGCTGAATTATCACCTTCCCTTCATTAGAATAGAGAACCTTATTATTCACCCTCTTTTCCTTTTTCAGATTTACTGTTTTTTTTTTCTTTTTTAGTAAGAGTTGTATTTTTATTTTTAGAAGAAGAAAGACTTTGATTGGTAACAGCTTATTTTAAAAGGGAGCATTTTCTGTTTAGGTGATAATAATAGCACTATTGTACAAAAACAGTTACTGAAAAGGTCATGTCTTGATTAAAAAAAAACTAGTTACTCATTTAATGCATGATATAAATAATGTGTATAAAAATATGGTAAAGTATGGTATGTATATATCTATGTATAATAACAGATCATAGTGCATGATATGTGAGAAATTGTTTAAAGGAGAATTATGAGGCGAGTGATTTTCACTCAGCCTCATAATCTGAGCCGACCTATGACAATGAAACTGTCACAGGTCGGTTCAGTAGTTCGGGAAGTGAGCGAATACATACCGGCGCTCGCTGTCTTCTCAATCTATCCATGCAGAGAGCCGTGACTGTCACTCATGGCTCCCTGCAGGGATTCCCCCCCTCCCCTGTCCGATCCTCCAGCGCTGACTGGCGGAATGGGAGCTCGCGGTATACTGAGCTTTGGATGACGGGAGGAGGTTAGTTTGTGTCCTCCCGTTACCCTTAGGAGAGCTATGGGGAAAAGCCCTAACCCCATAGTTCTCCTTTAAGGACACTACTGACAGGCCTGTTAGCGTCCTCGGATTTCACTTCAAGAGGAACTGAATTTAAAAAGGAAAGATTGGCTATGTTATAGGGGACATCCATAAATGTTAATCGTGTCCACCCAGTACACTGAAAATGTACCTTTTTGTCTAAATGTTAAAAAAAATGGCAGTGCACTTCATGCTATGTGACGGTGCCAATCATTCCTGTGTCTACAGCCTCATAGCTGTCTATCTGCTGTGTGATATTTAAAGTATTGACCTCTTAAACTTTTTTTAATAATAAATCCAGATCAAATATACATTGCCCAGCAGTGTATTACTTTACATTTTTGAACAAACACTTACAGTCATCATGTTTCTGAACAACTGGCTCCAACTCCTTAAAACTTGTGGGTATCCAGGCTCACAAATGGAAGAATTTGGTCAACCCATATGTAGCTGGGGTGTCTGAGAAACTCAGAAGAGTTTTTAAAAAACATCACATCCCTGTCTGCTTTAAACCCAGCAATACACTGAGGCAACAACTGGTTCACCCAAAAGACCCAACGCCAAAACACAAGATGAACAACATTGTGTATGCAGTTCAGTGCAGTGAGGAGTGCTCAGAATTGTATGTCGGTGAAACCAAACAGCAGCTACACCAGCGTATGGCACAGCATAGAAAAGCAAAACCCTCTGGTCAGGATTCGGCAGTGTACCTACACCTAAAGGAAAAAGGTCACTCTTTTGAAGAAAGGGAGGAGGACTGGTTAGAAAGGGAGGAGGACTGGTTTAAAAGAGGTGTGAAAGAGGCCACTTATGTAAAAATGGAGAAGCCAAGCTTGAATAGAGGTAGGGGTGAGACATTTGTCTGCCACATACAATGCTGTTTTAACACCTCTCTCTGGGTAGGTTATTAACACCTCCTAGCTCCAATTATGCAAATGCAATCAACACCTGGTTGCGACTAACAGATTATGTGGATTGGAGCAACATTCACCATATTTATTCCCAGATAATTTTTAGTACAAGTCATTCTGAATTGAGAAAGCTGGTTGGATGACCAGTGAAACATCTTCAAGAAAAATACAGCAAGTCCAGTTGCCTTGACTTATTTTTTACAGATATAGCTGCTAAGAGAGCACAGGAAATACTTATAGCTAGTATTTTGCCCAATTTTTATTAACAGAGTTTTAAAAATTCTGTTCCTCTAAGCAAAACAGCCTAGTTAGGATACTGTTCCAGCCAGTAACTGGACGAGAAATGAGCTGCAGGAGCAAATTAAAAGGCCATTGTTGTGCTGTTCTTTCCTGTACAGTGATGATAATGTTAGATTGAGTACAATGTTATAGGACACTGGCTCAGAATGTTGACACCCCCCCATCCCAGGACAAGTGTTGGTTTAAAGGGGATTACAGGAGGCTCACATAAAGACATATTTCATATACATATGCTAGATTAATTGAAAGTACATTGCATCATTTGGTTAGATTAAGATATATAACGGGTTGTTCTGTATATACCTGCTAGTATTTGAAATTGAAATTAAGCAAACCAGTAAATCCAAAGACTTAAAATATGTGTTCCTTTCATCCATGATTTGAGAACCACTGTGTGAAAATACAATTAAATGGGCCCTGTTGTATAATAGCAAAGGGGTAACACAGATTAGCCACCATAGAATTGGAAGGCCTTTCTTAACATCATCCGATAGCGTAGCTGTGGACAATAAGGCTTTATTACCTAGCATTATGAATCCACATATGGTATCAGCATAGCAATTTAGATGCCAACCACTGTGAAACAATCTAGCTTTAATAAATGTACTTTCAACACATTTTGGCTTTGTCACTATGGCAAATTAATGAGCCCACTCAACATGTCTTTTGTATCCCATGATAGGTGTACAGCATACATTATAATCCAAAATGTTATCAGTTTTTTTTTAATAGTAAACATTAATAAGAACTAGTCACCAAAAAAAACTTAACAAACATTAATGGGAACTAGTCACCAATGAGAATCTGCACTAAACTGAATTTCCACTCTTCATTTGTTATAATACTGTAGCTGTACCTTTTTGAGGAATTACTTTTCTATTTTAATTTGCTATTGTATTCTCTCCCTATCATAGCTGACGTATCCATCTGGGCATCAAGCTTTAAATAGACACTTTTATCTTGTCCATGTAGGCAAAGGCACTCTTTCGGCCCCCTCCTCTTTCCTAACCTTACAAGTTGTAATACTTCCGGGCTGGTTCAGTATGGATGACAGCTACAGACAAGTGTCGCCTAT
>NW_017306420.1:1610210-1616107 GCF_000935625.1 Nanorana parkeri | reverse complement strand
TATATATATATATACACACACTAGGGATGCACCGATGTATCGGCTGCTGAAACATATACAGTATAAGGGGAGCTTGGTCAGTAACACTGCAGGCAAGGGTGTGCAGAGTGCCTGTCAGCAGTGTCAACGGCATCAGACAGATTCAGAGAGGAGGTGGAAGGGAGACTTGCCCGGCGTGTTCCTCATGGTACGAACGCAAGGCAATTGTGATTTTGCAGCTTAAGCCGCCAAGGAGAGTGGAGCCAGATAACGGTGCAGGAGTGAGTCGGTTCCCTGCACCGAACACGGACCGAAGGACAGGTGAGTATTTTATACAAGTGCTCCGTTGCTCTCTTTCTGTGCCTCTTGGTGTCAGCAACCCAGGGGAGCTTTGATATATATTCTCTCCCAGTTATGTGACCGTGCTGCACTTTCTCAGGGTGGAGCTTGTTGGTTATGTATTTAGAGGAAGCATTGAGTTCTTGAGGAACGCTGAATTTTGCTTCCTTAGAAGAATATTACATCTGAATACAATATTGTGCAAGAAACCTGTAAATAGGAAAACGTCCTGTGTATCATAGAAAGTCATGCATATTGAGACTAACATTGCACTATACTAACATTTCCAACACCCCTTCTCAACAGCATATGCGTTGCTATATGACATTTAGCTTCTTTAGAAGGAAACTGTGACGATCCTTTGGCAAAATCTTGGTGAGCATTCTTCTTCTGCTGCCTTCCTCCATTGATTGTCTTCACGTTTTGGTAATTTTTCTATGTGGTTGCACGATGCTGGTTTGAGTATGCCATGTGTCTTGGCACATGACAGCTTGCAGGGTGGTATTCCCTTTGTTGCTCGAGTGGATCTTCTAATTTCAGGTTGTTAGCAGAATTAAACATGGCCTATCCATTGTCAGTTCCACCTCTTGTTCTTCACTTTGCTCATCTTCCTTTGCTAGTTCACTGGGTGAATTCAATTCACAACTTCCGAGGATCGTTGTTTCTGGTGATGAGTTCTCATTGAATTAAACACTGTGACTACTTGTCACTTTATCAGTCTTTAGTTGGAGGATTTTACATCCATTAATTTGTTCTCTATAGCCCACCAGAATATCTTCTATGTCTGTATTCTCCAACTTGGATCGCTTCTCATTTGGAATATAGGTGTAAGCTTTACATCCAAACACTCTGATGTGCCCTAGGCTAGGCTTCAATCGATACCACATTTCAAATGGGGTGCTTGCAACGGCGTTTGCTTTGATGGTAGTCTGTTCTCTTGGCATGTTGCAGTCATGACTGCTTCTTCCCACTACTTCTTAGGTAGGTTGGCATCTGACAGCATGCATCTGGCCATTTCTAAAAGAGTGCGTTTTTTCCGTTCTGCTACACCATTTTGTTCAGGAGTGTATGGTGTGGTGATCTGGTGTACTATACTGTTTCTCAAGATATGATTCCACTTCCTTACTGATGTATTCCCCTCTGTTGTGGGTGCGTATAATTCCTGGTCAGGTAGAATTGAAACATTTCCAGTTAACTCATAAAAGTGTATGTTCTCTGTAAATTTGGAAGTGCAATCTTTATTTACTACTGTGTTCTAAATTTATTACATGAAGTTGCATTTTCAAGCATCACGTACAAATAACATAATTGAGAAAATAAAAACCTCAGGATTTATCTATAAAGCAGATAGATTTTGCATAATAGAAAAAAACTATGAGTATACTGTATATTCCTTTGCTGTATTTTTTGATTTGATCTTGTTACAGCTATTTGCTTTAGCCAGACCATAAAAGCTAATGATCCTGTTTTCCATTTGACTTGTAGGTGCAGCGTTTTCATCTTGGACCAATGTGAATGACAGTTGATATAACAAGGGGTTCCTCTGAGTGTTTTCTACCCAGGGACCTTATTTTCTTCACTGAAAAAGGAGCAATGTCATTTCAATTAAAGCCATGCTTCCAAGAATCTGCACTCGGGAGCTAAAAGCAAAGAGAATGAAAGTGAGCTGTGTCAGCTGATCAGCTTTCAAACCACCTTCAAACTCTCAATTTTCTTAAAATGATCTGTCCATCAATGGTGTCTCTAGGGATCCCCTTTGCAACTTTTATTGGCAAAAAATAGACCGGGCAGATATGCAGTACACAAAAGCACAGCCACTCAAAATGAAATCTGTTTTTTTCTTTTACAGTGCATAGATTTTTAGTGGAAAGAAATGTCTCTTCCTCAAGATAATTTAAAAATTGCAATATATTTAAATACACAGCATACTTCAGGTGAATCTTTTATTTGTTCCCTATATGAAGATTCCAGTTAATAATATCTTACAGAAATGGAATTGGAATTCCATAATATTGTCTCAAGATGAATTAAATTGCTTGGAAGGATTTTAAAATAAGCCCATATAATGTTCAAGATATGGCCAAGATAATTGTGAAATTTCAACGATATTTCCGAAGGAAGCCAATACGCTTTTTCACATTTATCATCCTATACTTGACAGCTGGAAGTGTTGTATTTTTACACGCAACGTTTGAAGGAGAACATGTTGTACCAGATAACGATAAGAACTCCCTAGATGCGAAAAACGATGGAGCAGATCTCCAAGAATCTGGGGTGGCCCAGATGAGTAGAGTATTTAAAGAAGCTCCAGAGTCACCAAGCACACCACGAAGATATGGACCATGGTTCAAAACACCTGGAAAAGAATCGCCAGAGAAAAATAAGCAAGGAGACTTTGGAGGTACCTGGAACAGGGCTCTGAAAGGAAGAACTATGAGAGAGCAGGAGGAAGGGAGAGGTAAGCTTGGAGAAATATAATATAGTATAATCTTCTGTTTTCCATATTAAAAAAAAACAAACCTTTGGATGTTACAGATTAAAGTGGGAAGGTCATGTAGAAGGCAACTTAATCCCAGTTATTGATGAAAAATTATTACTGGTGCCAGAAGAACAGATAGCAGACAGTTTTTGGTGTTATTAGTAAATGTATAAAGATCATGTGGCATAAGTTTAAAGTGGATCTCCTAGTTAAAGCTTTCTTTGGGTAGAGCAGGGAAAGGACAGAAAGCCTGTAAAGTTTTCATAGCTATTTGTGTACCTAGTGGGGAGATCCGACCTGATGACCATTTTGACAGAAAACGATTGACAATTCAAATGATATGGTAGTCTCTGGGACAGGTGGTGAGGGGAAATATTTTAATAAGGTCACCTGTTTTGGGGACTACTGTCTAAAAGGGATTTCTCTTAACTGCTGTGTCCCCAGTACAGAGAGTGTGGGAAAATCTCCCTAACGAGAGAAAAAACAAACTGAATTAATTTCAAATGTACAGATGAAAAATGTCCCTCAGTATTCCCCAAACCTGGATATTGGACAATTTGCAAATAAAAAAGTTCTCCAAAAAACCTCAGTCAAGGTTCATATACTGAATACGGGTACCACCTTCAGTGGGCTTTAACTGATGCTCCGGATTTTCCTTATTATGTGTAATCCGTCCATGTTCTATTTAAGCATATCCAAACCCAATGACAAAAATTAATATATTACAGCTTAGCAAGCCCTAGATGTGGTGCTTGTATAAGACTTATTTTGTCAGGCTTTCTTTTTGTTGTTAATCACATTCTTCCTGTCCCTGAATGGCTATGCTCTCTCCTCCACAGTATCTATAGAGGGAACCATGTATGCCACATGGATTAGTAGTTTACAAAAGAAAGTTAACATTGTTGTTGTTGTCTGTCTGGAAATGAGCTGGCAAGATCAGCATTTATTGCCTGTACTGTCTATCTATAAAAAATACAGTCACTACTGCTAAGGACCGGTAAGCTGAAATATATAACATTTTTGATCTTGGGTTTAGTAATCTTTTAATAGCCCCCTTGTTATAAACCACAGGACCATACTCACCTTACTGTATGCAGGGCCGTCCCTTTAATAAAGCAGCCTGAGGCTGTTGGGTCATGTGGGGGGTGTCAGGCAGAGTGGCATGTTTGTTGTATACTGGCTGCTCTGCTTCACAAGTTTTGCAGTGTACCTGCCACCCCCTTTCTGGCCAGAGCATCCCAGGTTTCCAAGAGCTGGGTGGGAAGATGTGTAAGGGCCATACTTATCTTCCCACCCAGCTCTTAGCAACCTGGGATGTTTTAGCTGGTGTCCTGCCCAGCTCCTGGCAACCAGTGGTGTCACTGGTTGCCAGGAGCTGGGTGGGATGCCTGCAGAGTGTCCCAGGATGCTAAGAGACAGGCAGGGAGATGCAGAGCCTGCAGAGGGAGGTGTCACTCATATCTGGCAGTGCTGTCTCCTCTACCCACCTCCCGCTGCTCTGATTGGATGCATCCTCCTCAACTCCCCACTGCTTCAGGCACCACTGGGTGTATGTACTTTTTTTTTTTTTGCATCTAAAGGACAATTATTTAATTATCTGGGCCATATTGCTAGGTAAAACCAGCAGTAATGCGGCAAGTGAAATGTTCAATTGTTGCTGCTTCTTCTGGCATGATGCAGGAGGATTTAGGAGGGCGATGACATTTGCGTTTCTGTTTGTTGCAAAGTTATATATGCAGGGAGCCTCATTCAGTGTACAACTCAGAGGATTTTCCTTCCCTGTTGCCTGAATGATTATTAAAGAGTTGAAATATTTATAATATATGCACTTATCCCCTTAAACTTTGATTGTGCAGTCATATTTTTACATGTATTTACACATTGAATTCCTTGCCTGTATAATGGGTGTATGAAAACTTGTTTCACGAGTATTCCACTTGGACTGAAAAAATATTAAGAATACCAGCAGGGAATATCATCCCTATAAAACAGCAACTTAAATCTTGTAGAGCCGGAGAGGTGGTGGCAGTGATGAAGTAGCCTGGTGGGGAGGTGCAGCATAACATATTGCTACACAACACTGCTTGGGTGACAGCTGAATAATGAATTACCCTGGTATTTAAGGAAATAGTTGTTGGATCACTCCTAATATGAACACAAAACTGACACAAGAAACTGCAGTAACCACTGAAGGTGACTGAATCTAGATGAGAACTTGTGTCCTGCTTTCAATGTACGAAAGCAGCATTCAAAGACAGAGTGAGTAAACAGCAAAGGACGGTCACAGTAAGCTCACATATCCCTCATTTGTACTGTGTTTGTGAATATAGAAAACAGACAGCACTGAAATGTTTGGTGGATTGGAAGAGATTTATGTGGGTCCATACCACCCCTGCTGTCATTTTGCTATATGATTAGTTCTACAAAAAGATTTTTTGTAGGGATTTTTTTTTTTTATGTATGTGTGCAGGGTCAGCCATATTTTCTTATTAGATATACAGGTTCTGCCTCTTGTTTTGTGTTGCTAAATACGGATAAGCTTAGATTTGGCCATATCATTGCTTTTTATGCCTATGAGTTGGACAACTCATTGTAAATGATGCTCAATGCAGCAATGTTTGTTTAGGCGAGCCCATTGTTTTCTATGTGCCCTGTTCACACAATTTATATGTGCAGTGTTGTGCAGAAAAATGCTGCTCAATGGAGATGGTCTGAACAAGTCCTGAAATAAATGTAAACCAAACACATTTCCAAAATGTTTGGCACAACATAATATAATAAAATAACAAATATAAATAAAATAATAATTGTACACACAAACAAGAAAACAAATGTATGAAATTAATGGTAAAATTAATGGAATTGGAAGCAGACAGTTCATCCGCGTGGCCCATACATCAGATAAAATAAAAAGTGGAGACTCGTAGTGCAGATGGTTTTAAAAGGATACTAGACTTTATTAAAAAAAGGAATACTACTCACATATCATAGATAAAATTGAGGTATTTTGTAAGCAGCCACAGACACTGTGTGCAAATCGCTCAGCTCCTCTACTCCACCCTACGTACGTTACGTCAAAGGGCGTGACTTCATCAGGGGT
>NW_017306420.1:1571679-1609615 GCF_000935625.1 Nanorana parkeri | reverse complement strand
ACTTTTTTCACTCTTTTTCTGTTCTGCTCGGTGCCTCTGAGGGACCGAGCAGAACAGTCGAGCCAAATGCCGCTCGGCGGCATTCGGCTATTCTCTCACTGCTGTTCGGGATCTTTCAGAATAGCCCGAACAGCAGTGTGAAGCCTGCCGGAGGTTCGGCTCAGCCGATCCAGATGTTGGATCGGCTGAGTCGAACTCCTTCTGCACTTCAGGTCAGCTGAACATGCTAAGCATGTTCGGCTGATCCGAAGCCACACGAAGCAAGCCAATGTACGGCTGAAATCAGCCGTACCAGCCTGAAGTGAATAGCCGAACAGTGTTCGGCTCACTTCACTTCTGATCGGTCATTCACTCGGCTGCCCTCGGCAGCTTTGTGAATAGACCCCAAAGTTTATTCCACATCCAATGTTTTATCTTCTATTTACTTAATGGACTATTGAAGATCCAGGATCATGGAAATTTTTTAACCATTTATTATTTTCACTGGAGTGCAAGTTACACACATGCGTTTTTCTTGTTGGTTTTCTTTGCACAGTGCATCACATTGATTCACAGTTAATATTTAGTGCATTTGATTTTTCATTATGGATATTTTGTAGCAATTACATTTACACTAAGGTGCATGTTTTATACATGCGTTTCTTTTTTGTTTTGCCCTTTTTACACATTGTATCACAATACTCCAAAGTCAGTATCGACTATATCTGACACTTTGCGGTCTCATTCACACAGCGCGGCTTTTACCATTTAATTTCATATGTTATATCTGACCACACAGATTTCAGCTGCTGCTTAACTTGATTAGAGTAGTGGCGCGAGGTTTCACATTATTCAAGAAAACAAATGTGCATTCAATATTTATTTATTTTGCATTGGAGCCAATAAAGAATTGGAACCGTGATCAGTGGATTGTGGGTGCAATGCTTTGTCTCCTGCAGGTTGTTCTGTCAGTCCCTGTCCGTACCAAGATACAGACTATGGTGACGTCACCGCTCTCGTGTTCCATTGAGTCCCTCTTCACTCACAAATCCTGCTAAATGATCTGTGAATGGGGATGCAGCTGAGCTGGCAGAGCCACGCACAACTGCACCAGATTCAAAAATTGTTAGCAGCCTGTGGGAAGAAGCAGCCTGGGATTCAGGTAAGTGTGGGTGGGGGAAAGGGGCAGGAGAGGGTTGGATTGATGTTCATGTGACCATGTTTCACGTTGCACCCTGAATATGGGTGTAACATGAAACATGGTCTAAAAGCTAAACTTAGCCTTTTAAGTAAAATTTTTTCATGCTCCTTTAGTTAGTCACTGGGCCGTATGCAAGCTCACACCTGATAGCCTTCCTTCAATTGGCTGTTGGGGTACCTAACAGCACTTTCTACGGGAAGTGCTGCTACTAGAAAAGATCTGCAGTCAAGAAACTTTGCAACAGAGTTGCAAAAAACTAATTGCTAAAAAAAACTGTAAACCTGGAGAAATCATGCAAAAAAAAAAAAAAGGAATTGGGGTTTAGATATATTTTCATATCAAAGCATGTGATCTGAACAGGAAGATGATAACAATTGAGCTGGCTGCAAAGAAAGAAGAGTGGCCAGTCTATGAAGCATGTAGATGCAAGCTCTGGGTTCCTTACAGCACATACAGCTTTTATGTCTTGCCTGCCCACTACATGCTCGTGAGGTCATTTTCTATGTGCTGCTTTTATTTCATTCTCTGGTATCTTTTTATTTATCGATGCAAGAAAGTTGTCATCAAGCACAGGGCGATTGTTTCTGTTGTAGGACATAATTAGCAAAGTACACAGCAGCTGCCAACAATCCTGCTCTGTTTGGAATGACCAGTTCAGAAGCTGCCAAGGTGTTTTCATCGTCCCTGGATGTAATCAAGCACTGAGATAGAAGGTGATTGGGAGCGTGGAACACCATATGTAGGAACAGAAGATTGCTCCCTCAGTAAAGACTGGTCTTTGCCTATCAGACTGATTGTGCTGCATTTTTTGTATGCTGAATGTCTGAGCTGTACTTTGATTCGGCAGTAATTCAACTCCTCTTCAGATCCTTAATTAAGCTTTTGTCGAAAATGAGAGAGAACCAGAAGAAGGAAGGGATGAGCTATGTCATCAACAATTATAATTTCTGGGTAATTTCAATCAAAAACATCACTCAGGAAATAAAAAGCATATGTTTTTAATAGAGAAATAACATTTCTACTGTTGAATAAATCTTGTAAGGTTTATAATGCTGTTTTCTACAATTTTGACAATGAAAGAAATGTACTGGTGAAAGCCCAGGCACAGTTACTTGATTATTGTGGCAGTAAAAGAAAACGATTTAATGAATTTTAGGATCTAATTGTTTTTATAAGTAGAAAGACTAACAAAATGTGCATAGTAGATTGTACATTACCATTAATATGCAGTACAATATTCATATGTTACTGAAATAAAACACGTGCATTGCCATGGAGTAACATCTGGGAGAAACTAAAGATTTTGGTTTTTTTTTTCTTCCATTATTATATTTGTAAGTCATTAGTTATGGCAGTTTGTAAAATTGTGTTGGGCGGTCTGGTAAATTTTGAGGGCCTCAGAAGTGGCCTCCAACCTACCAGGGAGTGTCCACTATTTCTGTCCTAGGATGACAGCCCTCACTCACTTTACTGTATGTGTGAAAGAGCAGGTCAGTTTTTAGGTGTGTTTAGGTACATTAGCAGCCAATTCAAAGTGAATACACCACTTTAACCAAACTTAGATTGTCACCTGACGTAATGCACAATAACGTACCACAAATGTGGGAAACTGGCTTGTGAAGACAGAGCTTAGAATGAGCCAAGTACCCTTCTGTCTCTACCTGATTGCACTGCATTGTGGGGGCAAGGGACTGAGTCACATTCACACTCATATCTGCAGGTTCTGGGCTTATCTCAGGGCTCTAGCTGGTGAACAGAGCAGTGGTGGAGCATGTGAAAATTAAGTATATGCTCCTTATTATGGCTCCTATCCAGCAAGCCCATTGCCTGTCCCTTAATGGGCAAAGTACACCCTTTTATGATGAGTTTTTTTGAAGCTTAAATGTCCATGCCAAGTTAGTGGCATCAATATGCGTCAGTTTACAATAACCCTGTTATATATTTGACTGTTTGGCAGTGGATATGAGAACTAGTAACACACACATTTGTGCATGCTATAATGGCAACATTACATGTTCACAGTAAGGGGCAGTTTACATTTGGACTTGAAAAGGCATATTGTGGCTACAAACAGGTTAAACAAATATATGTACTTTAGAAATGGGCATGGGCTTCTGTCGGATCTTCTACAGGAGTACTGCACATTTCTATAGCAATCCTATAGACTGGTGCCTCAGGTGACATCTCTGTGAGTCATGAGGGGGGGGGCGTCCCAGGTTGGTAAGAGTCGTGCGGGGAGATGCGCAAGGACCAGTGATGTGACTGGTTGCCAGGAGCTGACCGGGAGGCTCCAGTCTGCGTCATGCCCAGCTCCTGGCAACCAGTGACATCAGAAGCTGGTCAGGATGCCAGATAGAGCTGGAGTTGGGTGGGGAGATGATGCAGAGACCACACCATCACCCAACCACGCCCAGCAGCATAAAGGTTAGAGACTCTCCTACCAAAGGACATATTGCATGAAAATGCAAGCTCAGCTTATCTTGCAGCTCCCATCCATGAAGAAAGCTAGAAAATAATTAAATATGGAAGAGAAAAAACTTACAGTACCCTTGCCTATGCGAGGGTGACATTATTGGGCCATCTTATGGGATCCTGCGAAAACTGAGAGTCTCAAATCCTGCAAGAATGGAGTCCTGCACTGTGCTGAAGTGTCTTCTCACATGATTTGGGATCCTGAGCTTCCCCATGATCCTGCAATGAGCAGCAGTTTTTTTTTCTAAGTTTGAACATTTTTTTAATATGGGAGTATGGGAGATTGGGAGGCTGCCTCCTAATATTGTTATGCACAAAGACTTCTGGCATGTATTTCTTAAAAATGAATAGTACAGTACATGCTGATTACAGATGAAGTGTCATAGGATAATGCCGGCACCATTTGTACTACCTACCCTGGGAATCATAAATGGGTAAATGCAGTCAGAGTATTATTTTTTTAATGCAGTAACACACAGCTCACAATCCAGACTTCATTGTTGGAGCCTTCAACCTGAGCTTTCTTTTCTTCATGAACTTTTTACTTACAGGCCTTGTTTTTTTTTACCGCTTCTTCTGGTTTACCCTTTGCTGTTGTCCTTTTTATATTTCTTTTGGCCTTTTTTTGCTATCTGTGTTTCATTAGAGAGATTTCCCTTGACTTTCTTTCCTGTAGATTTAACAATGTGAAAGAAACCCCCTCTTAGACAGTTGTCATGTGAACAAGTCGCATACCTAGCATAGCTGACTGGGGGGGGGATTAAATGTTAACACCCCCTCCACGCTCCTTTAATACATCAAACATTCTCTAGTAATCATTAAAATTAAACAAATACTAATGTTGGCCAAAACTGGAACAGTGAAGATATCTTTTATCTGAATGTTTTCCGTGGGGAAAAAAAATGAAATTAAAGGATTAGGGCTTGTTCACACCAGCCAGGTACAGTGAATGCATGGCCCCTGTTGTGTGCTGGGAGGAACTGTTCCGGTTCATCACACTATTTACTTTTTTTGTTTGAACTTTATTGAAATGTCACAAATGCAGCAAAATTGGATAGAACCCACCTCATTTTCTAACTGGTGGCCATCCAGCAACATCTAGCTTTTGCTCCATAGAGTGACTGTCCCTGCCCTCCCTGTTTTCAAATATTGCATTTCAGTTCATTTACAGGGTTATTCACAAAAAGGATGAAGTGTCTGGAGAAGGCAGGAGAAGTGAACAATCTAGGCCAAAATAGCTGATTAGGAAAAATTCTAAAATTCAGCTCCATTTCCAGTTCAGCTATGTTGTTGTCACAGACTTACCCGGCGTGTCCCCGCGCTCCGGCGACGTGTCGTCTCGTGCGTGACGTCACGGCGACTCCTCCCACGGGGCGCGGCTAACAGGGTAAAGGGTCGGCTGGCTCGTAACTCGGCGTTCTCTCGTTGTGGAGAGTCGAGTGATGAACAGAGAACCTGCAGGCTGCCTTCGGACAGTCTACCCAGATCGCTGTACTGAGACACCAACAGCCGAATTGAGACTACAACCCCGCTGTGAGCCTGAAGCGATACTGAGCACATAACCGCAAGTACCCTGGAGCTAATTCCTAATCCCGCTGATCCTGCTACCTGTATTGTGCCTGCTTTCACACTGCCTATGTGCTACTCTCTCTCACGCACACCCACTGTACCACTCCAGCTGTTCCGGATCGCCTCACATACAATTGCCTTTGCTTGCTACCAGACACTGAACTGATACAGTCTGCTACCACCTTAGAGACGCATGTTGGGTTGTCATTGTGCTTTGTCTGTTGTCTCCCCATTGATACACGGCTTACCATTACCGCATAAGTACTGCTTGCCACCTGTGAGTGTGGAGTTGGGTGCACTACCCTCAAATCTCAATAGCATATTCCTCAGCTTACATTAATAGGAAGTATATGATGAGTGCGGTCTCCCTCTAGCAGTTAATGTAATTGGGAGTCACTCACTGAACTTCCTCATCTACTAAAACCCTCACCTGTTCTGCAGCTGTGATCCAATTAGACATCTATCACCGGTTCCCCCTTGACATAACGAGAGAACGCTAAGAAAATGGATCCAGCAGAACTCGCTGGCCACTTCGCAAACCTCACACAACGCATGGAGGCCCTCACCACTAGAGTTACCGACCTACAGGAGGAGAATCGGAGACTGCGTAATTATGTGGTGGGGCATGTCAACAACCACCCAGATCCCAGAGAGGGTCCAGAACCCAAAGTCTCCCCTCCTGAAATATTCACTGGAAATAGGAGACGTTTCCGTGAGTTCATAAGTGCGTGTCAACTTATGTTTGATCTCAAGCCACGCACATACCCTACTGACGCAGTTAAAGTCTGGTCACTCATTTCCTTCCTGCGTGGTGAACCTAGGGCCTGGGCTAACACCTATCTTGAAACGGAAGATCCTATCCTCAATTCCCTACCGGAATTCTTGCACGCTATGGCTTTTTTGTATGATGACTCAAGCAAGCAGCTCACAGCGGAGGCCACCTTACGCGGTTTGAAACAAGGCACCAGACCCGTAGAAGATGACATCTCCCAATTTAAACGCTGGGCTCGGGACTCTGAATGGAATGATATATCCTTAAGAAGCCAGTTCCGTCTTGGCCTTAGTGAAAACCTCAAGGATGAGCTCGCAAGGGCTGAACTACCACCTACCCTAGAGGCAATCATGCTGAGGTCCATCGACGTGGACCGGCGCTTAAGAGAGAGACGGGCAGAGAAAACGTCTAGCTTGCCACCCTTGCCCCACCGCCTCCTTCCAGTGCCACCTGTTCAACCAGTAGAGGCTATGGAGATCGGTTCTGTCAGAGGTCCACTCACACAGGCTGAAAAAATTCGCCGACGTCAGAATCGCTTATGTCTCTACTGTGCAGCCCCTGACCACATCGTGGAATCCTGCCCATTGATCCGAAGACCGAAGGTAAGAGAGACCACCTCTGCAAAATGCTTCCTTCTGGCCCTGCCTCAACTAATTACGTTTTTATCTCCTTAACTTTGCAGTGGGAGCAAAATCGAATCCGCACTGAAGCTATGGTCGACACAGGGTCATGTGGAAATTTCATTAATGTTCAGTTGATTGATCAAAATAAAATCCCTACCCTTGAAAAAAATGCCCCGCTTGTAGTCACTTTCATTGACGGTACTTTTCTATCCACCGGGCCCATCTCTAGGGTTACACAACCCCTTCGGGTTATGACGCCTCAAAACCATACCGAATATCTTACTTTCGATGTAATTCCTTCTCCTAATTTCCCCATCATACTGGGGTTACCGTGGTTGAAACTACATCAACCTTCCTTCCTATGGGCACAAAACTCAATATTACTTGATTCCTTCTACTGCAGGGAGACCTGTTACCCACACTCGGCGCTACTACAGTTGGGCACCACAGGTGTCCCCCCCCCCCCAATATGGGGAATTCAGTGACGTGTTCAGTAAGAAGACCGCTGAATCACTGCCCCCTCATAGGACTTATGACTGCCCCATCGACCTACTCCCTGGCAGCACCATACGCGTTGGACGCGTCTACCCACTCTCGGAACCAGAGTTGAAGCATCTAAAAAGTTACCTTGACGAAAACCTCAAAAAGGGGTTCATCAGTCCCTCCTCTTCCCCAGCAGGGTCTGGAATGTTCTTCGTCAAAAATAAAGATCAGACTCTTCGACCAATTATCGATTACAGAGAGTTGAATAAAATCATGGTAAAAAAACGTTATCCGCTACCCCTTATTCCGGAACTTATTGAAAGATTGAGGACCTCTAAGATATATACCAAGCTTGACCTAAAAGGGGCATACAATTTGATCAGAATTTGGCCCGGAGACGAATGGAAAACTGCATTCCTCACCCGATATGGCCTCTTTGAATACAACGTGATGCCATTCGGGTTGTGCAACGCCCCCGCCACTTTCCAGGCGTTCATCAACGACGTGTTTAGGGACCTTCTGGATGTGTGCGTGGTGATCTATCTGGATGACATTCTGATTTATTCGGACAACCTGATCGACCATCGCAAACATGTTAGGTGGGTCTTATCACGGCTGAGGGCTCACAACCTATATGGGAAACTTGAGAAATGCTTGTTTGAAACCTCTACAATACCTTTCCTTGGGTACATCATCTCCCCCAACGGCATCGAGATGGACAAATCGAAGGTTGAATGTGTCCTAAATTGGGCCGTGCCAGGCTCCAGGAGGGCACTACAGAGGTTCCTAGGCTTCGCTAATTTTTATCGTAAATTTATAAGAAATTTCTCATCAGTGGTCAAACCTCTCTCACAACTTACCAGCATCAACACCAAGTATACATGGACCTCAGATGCCCAACTGGCCTTTGACCAGCTCAAACTACTTTTCACTTCTGCTCCCATTCTACGTCTTCCAGATCCGGACCTCCCTTATATCCTAGAGGTAGATGCTTCTGACGTGGCAATCGGGGCCGTATTGTCCCAGAGAAAAAGCCTCACAGAACCCTTCCATCCCGTAGCTTTCTTCTCATGCTCCTTGAACCCCGCGGAGAGGAATTACGCCATTGGAGAGAAAGAACTCCTCGCAATTAAGGCCGCCCTGGAACATTGGAGGCATCTTCTAGAGGGTACCAAAACCCCGTTCACGATTTACACTGACCACAGGAACCTCCAGTATCTTCAGACTAATCGAACTCTTTCTTCCCGACAAATGAGATGGGGGTTGTTCCTAAACAGGTTTGACTTCATCATTACATACAGGCCCGGGGCAAGGAATGGCAAGGCCGATGCCCTCTCCAGACGGGATGACCTCCCCGCTTCTCCGCCAGAATGGGGAACTGTGATTCCTCCAAAGAAAATAATCGCCGCCACTCTTAGCATTAAGGCTCAAATCCAAGAAGCCTTACAGACTTCTCAGGATTCCACTCCCCCGAACCTCCAAAAAGGATCAGGATGGGTTGCTCTATAAAGACAACAAGTTATATGTCCCCCCTACTATGCAATTACCGATTCTCAAACTATTACATGATTCTCCTCTTGCAGGCCACCCTGGCATGAATAAGACCATAGACCTAGTCAAAAGGTACTTTTGGTGGCCTCACATGGCCTGCGATATCAGACAATTCGTATCTACCTGTACCACCTGCAAATCTTCCAAGAGTCGACCCTATGGTCTTCTAACCAACCTTCCAATTCCATCTAATCCTTGGGAGAGGCTCTCCTTGGACTTTATCGTTGACTTACCATCTTCCAAGGACCATAACACCATTATGGTGGTTGTGGATGGCTTCACCAAAATGAGCCACTTCATACCGTTACGTCACCTACCCACAGCTAGAGAGACAGCCGACGCATTCATAAACAACGTCGTAAAACTACATGGGGTACCCTCCGCACTTATTTCTGATCGAGGGACTCAGTTTATTTCTAAGTATTGGAAGGCTATCTATAGCCGCTTAGGCATTGACCAGTCCCTGTCCAGTGCCCACCACCCTCAAACAAACGGACAAACTGAGAGGGTTAATCAATGCCTAGAACAATATCTCCGATGTCATTGCTCATACCTCCAGGATGACTGGGTGGACTGGCTACCTCTCGCAGAATTTGCCTATAATAATTCTACCAGCTCCTCCACTCAGTTCACTCCTTTCCACACTAACTATGGGTTCCTTCCCCATCCATTCCCTCCATCCTTCCTGGGTACCAACCTTCCTGCTGCCAACAACTATCTGCAAAACATACAACGGAACAACAACTTGATAAAAGTCAACCTAAAACATGCTCAAGAGCGACATAAAAGATATCATGATCTCAGAAGGTGTGTCCTGCCTACTTACCAGGTAGGGGATCTAGTTTGGTTATCTACCAAAAACCTGGCTATCAAAACTCCGAGCAAGAAACTCAGTCGGTTGTTCATCGGTCCATTTCCCATAGAACGCCTCATCAATCCAGTGGCGGTTCGCCTAACGTTGCCAAAGACCCTGAGAATACACCCTACGTTCCACGTGTCCCTCCTAAAGCCTCACCGGGCAGACACGTTTGGTAGAGAGACACCTCCCATTCCTCCTCCAGTCTCCGTTCATGGGGAGCTTGAATACGAGGTGGACCAGATCCTAGATTCTCAGGTTCATAGGAATAGGCTCCAATACCTCATTCGTTGGAAGGGGTATGAACCTCAGGACGATTCCTGGGAATTCGGTAAGGACGTGCATGCTCCTAAGCTGGTAAGATCCTTCAATGCCAGGCATCCTCTCAAACCCTCTCCTCACTTTCACCCCAGAGGGGTGGCTTTGAGGAGGGGGTACTGTCACAGACTTACCCGGCGTGTCCCCGCGCTCCAGCGACGTGTCGTCTCGTGCGTGACGTCACGGCGACTCCTCCCACGCGGCGCGGCTAACAGGGTAAAGGGTTGGCTGGCTCGTCACTCGGCGTTCTCTCGTTGTGGAGAGTCGAGTGACGAACAGAGAACGTGCAGGCTGCCTTCGGACAGTCTACCCAGATCGCTGTACTGAAACACCAACAGCCGAATTGAGACTACAACCCCGCTGTGAGCCTGAAGCGATACTGAGCACATAACCGCAAGTACCCTGGAGCTAATTCCTAATCCCGCTGATCCTGCTACCTGTATTGTGCCTGCTTTCACACTGCCTATGTGCTACTCTCTCACATGCACACCCACTGTACCACTCCAGCTGTTCCGGATCGCCTCACATACAATTGCCTTTGCTTGCTACCAGACACTGGACTGATACAGTGTGCTACCACCTTAGAGACACATGTGGGGTTGTCATTGTGCTTTGTCTGTTGTCTGCTGATAAGTCTGTTGGGGAGTACAGGAGCTTTCCTTGAACTGCTTATTGCTGATTGCTATCTGCTGATATAACTGCATAGGAGTGCATCTCCATTACCTATTGCTGAAAAATCTGACAGTTACCTATATTTTGACCCTGCCTGCAAGTCACTCATTTGCATCTGCTTTGATTGCTACCAGTTAACCCATTGCTTCACCTACTGTTGTCTCCCCATTGATACACGGCTTACCATTACCGCATAAGTACTGCTTGCCACCTGTGAGTGTGGAGTTGGGTGCACTACCCTCAAATCTCAATAGCATATTCCTCAGCTTACATTAATAGGAAGTATATGATGAGTGCGGTCTCCCTCTAGCAGTTAATGTAATTGGGAGTCGCTCACGGAACTTCCTCATCTACTAAAACCCTCACCTGTTCCGCAGCTGTGATCCAATTAGACATCTATCACCGGTCCCCCCTTGACCGTTGTCCTAGTTTGTGCACTTCTCTGGCTTTCTCTAAACTCTTCCCCCTTTTGTGAATAACCCTGTTAGTCATGGAGGTTTAGCATCACATGTGGACATTACCTAGAACAGCCTGCATGCAAACACCCACTCACCCAAACTGACATTCATCAATCAAGGTATTTTTATATTTGCAAAACTCCTCCCAAGTCATCCCACTGCTTGCATCAGGGCTCTAGAGAGGAATTTTAAAGTGACATTAAAGCTAGAATCCCGCCTCCACCCCAATACTACTTTAAGGACAGGACAAGGATGCCCCCTGTTGCCACACTTGTTCTCTATAGAGATAGAGCCCCTTGCAATTCCTATTAGGCAGTCAACAGAGATTGTGGGTTTCCAGTGATGGTGGCATGAAGACAAGATAGCACTTTATGCAGATTATATTTTACTATACCTGTCTGAATAACCTAAACCCCTACTCCATTGTTTTCAATCTTAATGTAAACTCTGGTGTAAACTTCCCCTAACAGTAGTGGGCTGTACTAACCTATTCATCTTTTAGACTATTCAAACAACTTACTGTGATCTTCAGAAATCTAATCTGGGGGTAAAAAAATGGCAGACTCTGGCTGGAGAACGTGCAACATCCAAAAGATCTTGGATGCTTGGCAGCTCCAAATCCATGGCTTAATTTTTGGCTGGGTGGGGGTCTCTCTCTCTCTCTCTCTCTATTTTAATAGTAAGAGTGATGGTATCACCTGAAAAATCTCAGAAAAAATTAATGTGCGTTTTACCTGAGTCTTTTTAATGTTTTGGTGTGAATGGGCCTTCAAAAGGTTAGAATGTTCAAATATTTAAACGAGCTAAAGTGTCGGTAGCCACCTGCAATTTTGCACATTGCAATTTTAACACTGTTTATATCCTGTACTTATGTACATAGGCAGGCTTTCAAATCAGCTTCTGAAAAGCATATGATCTATTTTCTAATGCAGATTATTCATCATCTGGATTTGTCATCAGTAAGAATTTACATTTAAAAAAAATGTGAAACAATAACAAGTTATCGTTACTATAAAACTTTCGTAACAAGTGACTAAAATTTGCTGCAATATAAATATAAAGTATAAAAATATATAAAATATTAACTTGGAATCTCTCATTTTTCTTTGAGCATTCCACACTGAAAGTCTGCTTCTAAAGTTTCACCAGTAGGCAATCAGTTATGCATGCTCTCTGAATTGACCAGACCCCTTGCAGACCAGACTTATTGACATGGTACCTGGAGGATCATAGACATTCTATCCCTTGTGAGAAGTGCCAGGGAATCAAACATAAATCATAATTCAAGAACATAAGAGAAAATCAATAGTAAAAGAAAACAACAAATCTATCAAGATCTAACAGAACAAACAAAATAATTTAAAGCAAGCTAACACATCAGTGACTATACCTAGAGGAACAAAAGTATAGATAGACAAATGACAAACATAAAACAAAAGTTACAAACCATTGATTCTGAATGACTGTATACCATATCCTATAAAGTATATAAATCTACTAATCCTGCCACTTAAGAATGCATTTACATGTATGTAGGAAAATATCGTACTAAATACTGTAAGGGGAATAGTAACAGACAAAAGAAAACTGCTTCACCATAAAAATAATTGGCACAATATGGATACTACAGTGATAATCGCAACTGATTGTTCCTTTTTCCAGAAGAAAAAAAGTGCTCATAAAAATGATCACAAGAGATGTCTTAGCATGCTCGCAAATCTGCTCAACCAACACTACATTCAGCACTGGTTGCTGCTTAAAGTATATCTAATTCAAAAAATCTAAAACTTTTTTTAAAATTTTTGATAGCGTGGGTAATGGTTAAAACCAGTGGCGGAACTATTGCCATATCGACTTGGGTGGCCGCTATGAGGCCCGGGGCAAAGGGGGGGGGGCGCTAGGAGCAGGAACAAAGCGGGCCTTCTGATGGCGTGCAGGCCGCCTGGGTTGCTATGGCATCGCAGGCTCCAGAACTGTCACTGGCGGCTGTGAGGAGGAACATGCCACTGTTCAGATCACTGACAACCTGCACATACCTGGGATTAACAAGGAAAAAGGCACTTATTCACAAATTATTTTGTTTTAAATACTAATGGTTAATTGTGAGCGTTAATAATATGCCATCCATGGCAGTAAATGATGGATGGCATTTTATTCACATTCACAATTAACATCGTAAGCAATTACATTATTTTGTTATTGCTTACAATATTAATTGTGAATGTGCATAAAATAGAGAGAGTCTATGGTAGGCTTTGCAGGGCCACTCTCAGGTGGGCTGTGTGGGGTCTGCAGGGCATCTGGTGGGCTGTGTGGTGTCTATGGTGGGCTCTGCAGCAGTGAGCGTGAACGTGTTTTGGGGGTAGGTCCTTTTTTGGCGGGAGGGGCAATTGGGGGGGGGAGTTGTCACTTAAACAGATGTTCCCTGGAAGATGTCCACTCTATTCTTGTTCTTTTGGCAGCTCAAAATGATTTCCCATCATTTTAAGCCTCTGTGACAATGGTCACCAGCGAAAATAGTGAGAGAAAATGTCCCTAGTGAGTACACAGACAGCAATAAAAACCTGGACAGGGGGTCCCAACCCCTTAAAATGACACTAAACTCAGGAGTTAAATCCTAAAAATACATTCAAGTACTCTTAAAATGCAAGTAGCTTAAAATGCATTTAAAGTACCTTAACTATTAACAAAAATGTATTTTATTTGTGTATCACTCAGCTTTAGATCCTCAAATCATCTCTGAATTCATGCCGACACTGTCCTTCCTTCTGGAGGGTGGCTACTTTTCTTCCCCATGGTCTGTGTGTTGTGTTGTAAAGCAGTCATCACTCAAAACTCACTCCTGTGATGGACCACTTCATAATCTCATTACTAATTAGCAAACTAAATGTGAGATTGTAGTCCATCAAGGGAGCGAGTTTGGAGCGAAAGCTATTTTACAACATACGCAGTGACCATGGGGAACAATGGTAGCCACCCTCCAGAAGGAAGGACAGTATCAGCACCAATTCAGAGATAATTTGAGGATCTACAGCCAAGTGATACACAAAAAAGATTTTTGTTAATAGTTAAAGGTACTTGAATGCATTTTTAGGATTTAACTCCTGAGTTTAATATCACTTTAACACTCTACCCCCCCCCCAAAAAAAGGAGTGGCTTTAGATACACTTTAAGTGACCCTGTTGGTTTCGAAAAATAAGTAGCCAACCAATTCATTACTTGAATGTCTCTGGGGATTCTCTAGTCATTCACATTGCTAGGGGAAATTGGGCAGCATACGGCCTCACATACTAAAAGGAGAGGTTTAGTATAGGAGCACCTTTTGGGCCCAAGGAACATCGGGGATGATTCAGTAGAGCACTTGTGACACTTTTCTGGCATTATGACCGTATTAGAAAGTCCTGCACCAATTAATGAAAGCCGTCAATAGTTTTCTTACTATATCCTATAAGTGCAACAAATTCGAGTCCTTTTGTGCGACACTATTACACTATTATATTCTGTCTCAGGCAATTCTGCAACAGATTTAAATACAACTTTACAGTTACGTCAATCTGTTGTGCTGTTTATTGCACGGACAGGAGACAAATTTCTAATGAGTATCTGTCCAAATGTATGAAGTGAACACAAGTGTTTTGAGCCAGAGTAAAAATCAAAAAATCCTAGAATCTTCTTTGTTTTTCTAGGTTACGCATTAGTTCCCTACAGAAAGAAGCTTTTTGAGAATAAATACAATAACTACAGGTGAAACTCGAATAATTAGAATATCGTGCAAAAGTAATTGCAGTAAGTGCTGCAAAAGGGGCCCAAACCAAGTACTGAGTACATATACATGCTTGTACTTTTCAGAGGTCCGATATTGTACAATCCTTGTTTTATTGATTGCATGTAATAATCTACTTTTTTGAGGTTGTGGATTTGGGGTTCTTGGGGTTTTCATGAGCTGTAAACCATAATCACCACAATTATGACAAATCACGGCTTGAATTATCTTGCTTTGCATGTAATGAGTCAATCTCATATATATTAGTTTCACCTTTTAAGTTGCATTAGTGAAATAAATGAACTTTGCACGATATTCTAATTATTCGAGTTTCACCTTTTAAATTACAATGCAATGCTTGTTCATTTCAGCAGTAGCAACAAAATGTATAATTTTGAAAACAGTAAATGCATTTTTTTTTTAAATGTCAGTTTTCTTGGATGTTAAAGGTCTGTCGGTGGATTTATATGTAAGTATTTCAGGACCAGTACAGAAATATCTTTTATGTTCCATCCATCTGGAAAATTATATGTGTTTGACAAAAATGTGAAGGCGACGTGCATCAGTGGCCATGGGAAGTACTTTTGATTGTTCAAAATCTTTGCAGTGCTGTATTATTTTATATTTTAGGATATGTTCATTTTTGCACAGGGACATAGCAATTGATGTTACAAAAGTACAGATTGAACCATTTCTGTTGTGGTGCATTATGCAAAATGGAGGGCTATACAATAATTCATAGCACCCTATAAATGTTGAATTATTTGTGGTTTAGTGTAGTTATTTCAATGAGAGATTATTTCTGAAAGGTTACACTAGTATACTACACTTTGTATATTACCCTTTGCCATAGTAAGGAAAACCCTACAAGTTTGCCTTACTAAAGCAAAGGGTAATATTAAGTCTCTACTCTCTACTGATTTTAAAACTGAACTCTGGGTAAACAGCTAAATACACAGATGACATACATACAAGGCTCTTTCACACTTGGCAAAGAAGGGGGCATCATGCAGTTACAGTAACAGTTACAGGTCTCCTCTCAATCCCCCACCTGTGATTGGACAGGAAAGGAAAAGCAGCAGACTGACGAGCTCATCTTTCGGTCATTCTGCTCTCTCCCAAAATCGGCATACATCCTGCACTGCAGCACAACTAATGTGCTCCTTGTGCTGCTTCCCTCTCCCCCTGTCTGTGCTCTTTTGTACAAGGACTGCAAGAGGCTGAAGTAAAGCCAATTATGGCACTTACACGGCTCCCATCTTTAAAAAAAAAATGAGGGCTGGTAATGATTAAAATTTTTGTGTTCGATTAATCAATTAATTTCGATTAATTATAATGCACATACAGATCCAACTACATTGGCCTATAAACATACAGCACAGCAATGAAGTAATAAAATGAACTAGGATCACACTAATCCAGCACGTCATTAATCTTATGTGCTCCACTCAATATGGCCGCCGCTTGAGTGGGGCAACTCAGAATAATACCGTGCTGGATGAGTGTGATCCTAGCTCATTTTATTACTTCATTGGTGTGCTGTATGTGTATAGGCCAATGCCTTGGCTGGCGCTCGTGCAGAAAGTTTCTTGGGCAAACTCACCGGCCCAAGTGGCTCCGTCGGCTAACGAAGGGGGGAGAAGTCCGGTGACGGCACGGACATCAACATCACCGGACTCCTCCCCCTTCCCTTCGTTAGCCAACGGAGCCACTTGAGGAAGGGGGGAGGAGACCGGTGATGTCGATCTCTGTGACATCATCGGATTGCCGACGGGACTCCCTGAAGGCCGCCGGAGAGGTGAGTGTTTTCATTAGCGATCAAAATAATTTTAAATTGATCAAAAAGTTTAACGATTAATGGAGAAATTAATCTTTAATTTCCACAGCCCTAAAAAAAAATGTTTTAATAAAATATAGCAGTGCATTCACTTAGGCTCTTTGTCTGCCTGCAGCTCAGTGCTAACCACTTGTTAGCAGTCAAATAATTTGCATTCACGGAAATCAATGTATTGCCGATGATAGAAAAGTAGCAAAAATGAATTTATGTAGCCCAAGTCAAAATATAGGGCAATAACTCCTTGAGGAATGCGTCCTGGATTAATTCAAATAGATATTTAAAGAAGTTGTCATACATAAGAAAAGTTGAGCAATCCGCATAAATCAGTGATTGGCCTTCATCTAAAGAACTGAAGAATTCATAGATTTCAAGACAAAATCATTTTAAAATAGTTTTTGAAAGACTGGCTCATCTCATCCTACACATCTTAATGACAGGCTTGGACTGATGCGCTCCCACCTGAATCCTATTTGTAGATTGTTGATCTGAACAGATGTTTTTTAATGTTGACTTCAATATAGTGAAAATATTTTTTTGTTATAAATCTATAATTTACGGGGTCACTGGTTTAATGGTTGGTGGAAAGTGACTTATTAAAAAGTGTAACCCCACTTGACACTAGTTCATTCCTTTATGAGTTCTTATGTCCTAATTCTAACAACAGCTTTTATTACAATCTGGTGATCATCTATTCCTCTGCAGCTGGCTAGTGCTATTAGAAATGGAAGAACCATTGTCGAATTCTCTGGAGAGAATGTACGGTAGAGGTTTGCTTATACACATGCGTTATGTAAAAGAGAACTAAATTTGTGTTATGTAAAAGAGAACTAATTTATATAATTAGACAAACAAGTCTTCCTATTGTTTTTTAAACTAATTGAAGACATTAAATCACTACTTAGCATGGTCTTTCTCAAGCTTTGTTAGGATATAGACGCTATTAAAACGACCACTAGACCCCATGATCATGGACAATTTCCTCTTCTGTAGTAAGCAGTTCCTCTGCTTACCTAGTAAAAAGAACAATGCCCACAGGAATCACTGACTCCAGTGAACATTTTGTGAGAGTCTGCATCTTAAAAAGTGAATGTAGTTCTACTTTATGGAGGCCATGGAAAAAGCAGGGTCCTTACTTGCAGCCATATAAAAAGCCCCCACTGTTGCTCTGCAAATTTTTGGGAGGGGGAAGGCAAAATCAGCCAATTCTGCATCTAAAAACAAGGGGAAGGTAGACCCCAAGCACTGTACCAGCACTGAACGGGAATTAAGAAATCTCTCAGAATCTAGAAATCAGACAGCCCTATGGAAGAAGGGAGAGGGGGGCACTGTACAATTGACCATAGGGAGAAGAATGAGGGATTACAAGCCTGCATGGAGAACCAAAGATAAGTTACACCTCTCTATCAATGCCATCAAATCAGCACGAGTATGAGCTCCTTGATGCCCCCTGGGGGCTTGCTGCACAGCTCATTAAAGAGACTCTGTAATGTGAAAATCACCGAGGTTGCCAAACTTTTTTGAGTTTGCTAGTTCCCTGATTGTGACACTGAAACTTTGGCTTCAGAGTCGATGAGCTAAAACATATATAGAGATAAGGAATTCTGAAATATATTTTACACGATGCTTGTTCTGGGTCTTTAACTTAAAGTACTTAAGTCAGACATTGTCAGATGACTAGCATTTTCTTCAGAAGGCCAGAAATGGCGGCCCCTATACTTTCCTCATAACAATGTGCTTTTAATGTATCATTGCCCCCAAAGAAATGTAATGAAAAATAAATCAGCACCTGGGCCAGACTAGTAATGCTGTATATCATAAACCTAACAAGCACACAATTGATTTGAGGTTTTTTTATTCTTTTGCTATAATGGTTTGGGGTCAGTTTAATTTAAAGTTTATACATTGTTAAATTATACTTTTTAATGTTTATTAAATATACTATTTATAAAATACCTTTATTTTACAAATAATACAACAAAAAGGCTAGAGCGCACTCACTAATGGGTAAAAGACCTGTTAAGCTTATAAAATGTGTGTGGTCAAACCATAAAAATACCCGAGACACGCTCGGATCGACTCCTTTTGTCCCCGAACGGTCCGGCAGTTGACATTGCCTCACACCCACACAGCCGCGGCTCAGCCTGGCCAGTTGAGACCGCGGTGTTTAAACAATCACCCCCGACAGCTATTAGACTGCTCTCCGACATCTCCAAACGAGCTGACACGCTGTATGCTGACACCAGCAACGTGAGTAAAGGTTTTACAGTAGTGGCGCTTTTTCATTTTTGTGACTTTATTTTACAAATAAACATTTAACACAGTGTGCACCAATGGCGTATGACACAGAAAGCATCATGGGTCTTATAAAGAAAAGGCACAACATATGCTGTTTGCCTTTCTCTCTCTAACTGAATGTCAGAGGGGGACATCTAAACACAGCAGGAAGGAAAAAGAGGATGATGAGTCACTGTGTGAATCTTTTTTACAGTTGTCTGCAGACCAAAACGAAAAGGCAATTTTTAATAAAATAAAATTTAAAATGAGTTGTTTAACAATGGTCTATATTATATAAGTCTTACATTTCTCAGCTAAATTAACGCTTTTACAAGAATTCCTATAGCAACCATTTTATTAGTTTTATACTGAGACTATGCAATGGATTTCACATTTTCACAAGTGGAAGCAGAAGAACTGATTGGTAAGTTTAACCTGTTCAATCCATTAGATTGATTTGAACTGACTAAGATTTGTTACCGGTTGGTTAGTGAGAATAACCAGTCAGTCAGTGATATAACATGCAGCATGTCAGCACTGTGGGATATCTGAAGTGTCCACAGCAATTAACCCCTGATAAAATGCTTTCTAGTTTCTAAAGATGGAGATGCTAATTGCCTTCTTAGGGATATCTTTTTATCAAAGTACCAAAGGTCTTTTAGTGCAATGTTATTTAGTTTGGCATTTTGTTCTATTTTAAATAATTTGTGGATTATAGTGCACAAATAAAAAAGCAGCCCAACCATGCCTTCTAAAATAAAAATTAATATAAATACTGCTGTCTCACTGCTTCAAATTTCAGCAAACTTCAGCAGTGCTATTTACTGAGCTTTTCATTGCTGATCCTGCATTCTTACAAATGTGCACTGGATAGTTATTTTTTGACTTTCCCTAAAAACAGTAGTATAGGCCTTTTTACTATATAAATAAATGTATATCTTCTTGGCATGCCAGGTTGATGGACTGGAATCCGCTGAAAAGAGCACCATGTGGATGTAGGTCCTTTCTTGTGTTAATACAAACCCATAGGCCATTCAGGATAGGGTGGGTACTTTGATCTGTAACTCAGCTTAAAAACCAATACAATTCTGAGCAACAGCTTGTGCCCCCTATGAGGTGAGTTTTTAACTTTTTCAATGTTTGTTCATAAAGGCTTATTAAATTGACAGAAGCATAAACCATGCAGATTATTACACTTCAACGTGTGGCACAAATAGGCATGTACTCAGCAAGTGAAACTGTGTTTAGTCATGTACTCTTTTCCCAGTAGGAATGTAAACAAAAGCCTTTGGTATAGACAGACATGGCCCAATAAACTGTGACTGGTGGTTGTAGAGAAACACAAAGGGGTCTATTCACAAAGCTGCCAAAGGATCTAGCCGTAGCTTCGGATGATCCTTTGGCTAGCTTCGGCCCCAAAACCCCTTCGGTTCAGTAGAACCGAAGGGCTTCTGTACGGGCTATTCACTGTAGCCCGCACTGCTCCCGAAATTGGCCGAGCGGCTCAGTCAAACCGAAGGCATATGCCTCGGCTCAAATGAGCCGAGGTGAAGGTCGAAGCTGGCCGGCCATTGGCTGGCTGACAGCCTGCTACTGACAGCTGGGCGGAGCCAGCCATCATCTCATGGCTGGCTCCGGCCACTTGCAGAGACTGATTAGCGTCCGTGGTTACCAGTGACACTGATCGGTCATTACTCTCCCAGGAGCTCTGGGACTCTCCCGCTATTAGCGGCTCCCGGCCGCCTGGGAGGAAGCACTTTCTCCCGGAAAGGTTTACTCTGCTCGATCAAGCAGAGTAAACCTTTCCCTGCTCTGTTTGTTTTTTCTTCTGACAGTCAGAAAAAAATAAACAGCATAGGAATGCATAGATGTCAATCCGCAGAGGGGACCTGAAGTTCTCCATCAGGACCCCTTCTAGTGATTGACAGCAGCAGAGGGCGGGTGCAATAGCCAGCTTGCCATTAGATATTGCAAATTGAAATAGCCAATAGGAATCTAGCTATGCATTCCTATTGCATTTTTTATTTTATTCTGACGGCAGCAGAACCGCCGGTTCTCAGCATAATGACTGATCATCCCTGATTACCAGGGGCGCTGTTCCATCATTAGGATAAGAGCTTAGCAGAGCGGGCTTTTTTATATCACCGCCGGCTCTGACAAGCTCTCATTGTAATGACAGCTGGTCCCGGCCAATAGAAAACAGTTGGGCAGAGATAGCTGTCACTGCTAGCTCTGCCCAATCGTTTTCTATTTTTTTTTCTACTTTTTAAACTGTTTTTCTATTCTGCTCAGTACCACAGAGGTACCGATCAGAATAGCTGAGCCGAATGCTGCTCGGCGGAATTCGGCTATTCACTCACTGCTGTTCGGCATCTATGAGAATAGGCCGAACAGCAACGAGTAGCCTGCCGGAGGTTCGGCTCAACTCCTTCTGCACTTCGAAGCCAGCCGCAGCAAGCCGATGTACGGCTGATTTTAGTCAGTGTACGGCTGTAATCAGCCGTACAAGCCTGAAGTGAATAGCCGAACAGCGTTCATCTCACTTACTTCGGGTCGGTTATTCACTCGACTGCCTATGGTAGCTTTGTGAATAGACCCCAAAGTCTCCCATGGCACATATGAGTGTGGTGTATTGCATTTCACATAAACTATTATGTTGCAGTGCATATAATTTATTAGGAGCAGAAACCTTGACCACAGATGATTTTGACCATCTTGCTTCATCAATCTCTTGGTGCAACACTGCACACCTCCATTGTGCCAAATACCGATAAGCTAATTTTCTGAAAAATGATTTATTTGACTCAGATCATGCAACTTTTGTGTGACATATTGCGCTTTGGGATTTTTCAGTGTTTGGCCCACTGGTCACAACTTTCTGTTCAAACCCTTCAACTCGAACACATATTTAGTATATTCCATAAATTAGTGTTCCGCACATCATAAATAGTTTATCGGGCCAACTGTAAAGTCACTGTTCATATTTATGATTGAATCAAGTTCTCTGATATGTGTTGTATTTGCTCATATCATACACACTACCTCATTTCCCCTTGCTTTCTAAAATATCCAGATAAACTATTCCCGTATCTGCAATTGATGCTTCTCTTGTTCAGTCATAGTGTTCTCTATAGCTGTCAGGTTTATTTGACCATTTGAAAGCTGCTGCAAATATGATTCTTATCAAGCAAGATGGTGATTAAAAGGGCCTCAGAGAAACAGGATATTACATCATAACAAGCATACCTCCACAAGGAAAAAAGCAAACATTTAACAAGCTTTAATTTAAAGTGCCACTAAGTACGCTCCTGCGATGGTATACAATCTTACATTTAGTTTAGTAATTTGTAATGGGATTGTAATCACAGGAGTGAGCTTGAAGCAGTGGCCACATTGCAACACACACAGGAACCATGGGGAACAAACATAGCCACCCTCTAGAAGGAAGGACAGTGTCAGCACCAATTCAGAGATGATTTGAGGATCTACAGCCGAGTGATACACAAAGATACATTTTTGTTAATAGTTAAGGTACTTTAAATGCATTTTAAGCTATAACTTCTGAGTTTGGTGTCACTTTAATACTAATACCTAGTAGCAGAACTACTAAAACACATTAGAAAGGTTAATTTCTAATGTGCAGTTTTACATGGATTCCCAAACTTTTGGTAGAGCGCCATCGGAAGGAGGTCCAATAAACATGCTAATTACAAGTGTGTATCCTTTAGGCCTTATTCACACCAAACGCGTTCCAGGAGCAGAGCAGTTACAGACCAGATCAAAACTGCATCCAATGGTATTTTGGGCTCTAGTTCACACTGCAGCGTTCAGTTCCAGAGCATGTAAAAAAAACTGCAGCAAGCCTTATTTTACCTGCTCTGGAACTCATGCAAACGCATCAAAAACAAATGCACTGGAACGCACTGAAAGCCCATTTTAAACAAACAAATTTTTTTTACCAAAAACGGCCCTGAACGCATCAAAAATGAGGCACAACCCCCTGCACTGCGTGTGCAGAAACTCATGCAGAAACTCTGCATTTGGTGTGAACAAGGCCTTAGTAAACCTCTAGATAATTGTTTACATAACAGAGGTGTTACAAAGCTATCATTTGGGATCTATCATACATTTGCATGGTACACCTATACTCCAGACCTAAACATTTCCTCCTTTATAACCCATGCTCTTTAAGTGAAATTTATTAATCATTATCATAAAAAAGTAATTACACAAATGTTTTTGCAGATTATTTTTTTTTTAGCATGTATTTTTTTATTGAAGGTTTTCCAACATTACAAAAACAGGCAACATTTGCCGCAGTTATTACAAGTGTATAATAATAAGAACTCACAGAGAGTTTATGCAAGTAAACAACAACAAAATAATAAGTATAGCATCAAGCATCGCAATCACTGCCGAAACCGTAGAGCATCAGACAGTTAAATCTGACTGCTAGGGATAAGAAGAGTACATCGTGGGTCAGTCCAGTTAATATCTCATGGTGGAACGTCAGAGGACATCCAGAGGTCCAAGAGATGCAGTTAATTTCGCCTTATGGTACTTTGCAGATTATTACTGTCTGTCAGGAACTTTTTCATTGCTGGTCTACCCAAGACCTAATATTTTACTGGGTGCTGGAATTACAATAAATCTTCCACAGGCTTCTTATATAATTGGGACACGATCTGTGCACTTATGTTCCGAGCTGTGTGCCTTTGCAACAGCTATTACAAGGGGTCTTGCGCTCCCTGTTGTATTTTTTATGTCATGTTATGTAGAATGCGTGATAAGAAAGATTTCTCCATCAGCAATAATACTGAAACCACTAGGTAGAGGTAGAAAAATAAAAGGACCCCTAAAATTCAGAGTGCCCTGAATGCATATGCCGACTTGTAGCTGTAAAATCTATGTTGTCTTACACCCTCCTAACTCTTCTGACGCTCTATTATTTCTTAAAGTGTATGCCCAGCAAAAAAAAAAAAATATATGTTTTAAAGTGTGGAGGAGAATTAGACCCATCATAGTAGTAGGGGAAATCTGTAACATTGATAGAGACAGCAATAACATTGATAGAGACAGCAATAAAACGTTGGCAGATTTTGCCATTGTTCAATATTTTATATCAGTCTGTGTGGCTGTTGTTGAGTTATCCTAAACATTTTCACCGTAACAGTGGGAGAGAATCTCTTTGAGAGTCAATTCACATAACATGTACTGGGGCTGTGCTGGCTGTTTCCAGCGCAGCTCCAATGCAGGACAAGGCAATTTGCGGTGGTGTGTACTGAAAAAAGTACGGCATGCCTTTCTTTTTTGCGTTTTACGCAGCAGCTGGTATAAATGGACCCTAACAGATCCCCTGGTAAACAGAAGTTCTAATCATTCTGAACTCCAGAATGAATCCCCCCCCCCCCACCCCTCATTTTTTTTCCAAATAAACCCCCCCCCCCCCCCCTCACATACATTTTGAAGTGCATCTCTAGGCAAAACGTTTTCTTTTACAGTTTTAAAGAGCATACTTAACCCTCTATTCTGGTGATCATTGTACACAAGACAGAAAGTGAGGCTAAAAGGTGCCCATAGACCTTACAACCATTGCAAGACTTCTGTCTTGCGATGGTTCTAAGGTAATTAAAAAAATGTAATTACTTTAGAACATCTTGGACAGGCAGATCGTACTTGCGATCATCGCAGGTCAGCAATGCTAAACGGGCAGTGTGGGCTTGCGCACACCGGCCCGTGCGGCAATTATCTTACGATCATGCCACAAACCAGCCGAAAATCGTACGATTCTCGGCTGGCTTTCGAACATGTTCGTAAGACAAAAGTCGTGCGACCTTACAGTAGAAACGGTCACACGCCTTCCACACACCTTCAATTATCGTACGATCACGGGATTTCCCGCGATTATCGTACGATAATCGCAAGTTGTGTGGGCACCTTAAATCCAACATTTTACAGTTCTCTCCATGAACAAGAAGGTTAAATGTTTCAATGGGGACACCTGTTCCAGGGACAGTGGTCTAAGAGGGTAATTCCCCTTTGGGGGATTTCCTTTAACTTCCTGTTGCATCTCCAGGACAGGATGTGAGGGAAAATGTCCCCAATGGTACAGTAACAGCAAAAAAATAAGTTCACAAACTCAGTAACAATTAGTGAGGCAGAAGAGAGGCCAGGCCAATTAATGGCTTTCCTGCTGTAGCTGGTTATGTGCACAGAAGTACAATTACTGTGGTCCTGGGGCGCTCAAGAAGACACAGAGCGGTACATGCAGGCACTGGAGGATTTCTTAATGCAGCAACCTGAAACAGTCAAAGGGTATAATTTTCTAGCCTGAGTGAAATTTGTTTCTGTGGGTCATTGCAACAAAGAATAAGCATTTAAAGGAAACCTGTAGCGAGCAGCCTTCCTTTGCTTACCTCCTCTTATGGAACTAACTAGTCCTCTGATTGTCATGCTGATCCAATGGGTCCTTTATTTTCTAAGAGGGTTATTCATGAATGAGCCGAAGGATCCAGCCGTAGCTTCAGCTGATACTTCGGCCGCCGGAGCCCTTCGGTCCAATCGAATGGGACTTCACTACAGCCCATACAGCAGCAGAGCAGCTCAGCTGAACGCAGATGCTTCGGCTCGGCTGAGCCGTAATGACAGGCGAAGTGTGGAGAAAGGACGGCCGAAGCTGACCGTTCTTCATGCAAATGACAGCTGGGCAGAGCCAGCCGTGACTTCATGGCTCGCACCACCCAGTTGTAATGGCAGATCAGCGCCCCCAAATTACCTGGGGACGCTGATCTGTCATTAGACAATAACGACTGGGCGTCACAGCCGGCTCCGCCCAGTTATTTATTGGCCCGAACCTGCTAGAAGACTCTGGCAGGTGCCGGTCAATAGGAAACAGTTGGGCGGAGCTAGCGGTTATGTCACCGCTAGCTCCGCCGAGTTGGTTTTATTTTGCCGTCAGATGCTTCATTACGTGGCGGGAGTTCATCGCATGCAGTCAGGTCAGCGTCCATTGTTTTTTTTTCTTTAAAATATGTTTTTATTTTCCTATATTTTTAAAATAATTCAACTTTTTTTTTTTCATTCATTTAACTTATTTTCTATTCTGCTCGCTACCTTAGAGGTGCCGAGTAGAATAGCCGAGCCGAATGCCACTCGGTGGCATTCGGCTATTCACTTACTGCCGTTTGGCCCCTATGAGAATAGGGGCGAATGGCAGCGAGTGAGCTGCCAGAACTTCGGCTCAGCTGATCCAGATGTTGGATCGGCTGAGTCTAACTCGTTCTCCACTTCGGCTCAGCCGACCATGCAGATCATGTTCGGCTGACCTAAGGCAGCCGATGTACGGTTGATTGTAGCCAATGTACGGCTGAAATCAGCCGTACAAGGCTGAAGTGAATAGCCGAAAGTCATTCGGCTCACTTCACTTTGGCTCGGCCGTTCACTCGGCTGTCTTTGGCAGCTTTGTGAATAACCCCTTAATTCACTGACTCAGTACAAGTAATTAAAGATCCTTACCTTAGATTTTTAGAGTATTAAAGGCCAAGACAGCCAGGGAACTTGTATCCACAATAGCAGTCTCTGCAAGTCTGTTGATTACAATTTCCCTTTAAGAATAAGAAGTCCTTATTGAAAAAGCTCATAGTAATAAATGAGCACTGCATCTTGGTTAAGCGATGCTCTTGTGTTGCTTGTACATATTAGAACGAAACTTTATCATAAATACTCTAATAAATATTTATTTCCACAAAGTGTGACCTAAAAATAATTGAACACATTGAGCCATAACTAATTGTTTATATACATATAGTTTGTTTATGTGAATATTAATGAGAAAACTCATACATACCAATCTCCATAAGAAAACATTTACAGTAAAATTAATTTCATGTGTAAATATATTGTGTAAATACATGCAACTCTATAAAGGCCATAAGGCACACAGTAATGTTTTCAATGTAAAAAAAAAACTCAATATCCAGCAGGGCCATAACTACATGTGATGAAACCCCATAGCAAAACTGTTGAGGGGCCCTCTGTTTCTTTAATCTTAATTTCTAAGGCAATTCTTATAGCCTTCTAGAACTCTAGTTGCCTTTATATTAGTGATATAGAGGTTCCCGAGCTATGTATGCATTCATTTTATTTAACTATATTAGCTGAAATGTTCTGCTACTTGTATTTATCAAAACTGAAGCACGATCTAAAAATAAAAAAAAATAGAAGCTGATTGGTTGTCATTAGCAACTACTCCAGATTCTAACTAAACAAACTGAAGGGAGAAATCGATTTGTTACTATGAGCAACAGCTACAGATTCTGTTTGCCCCAGTTTTGATAAATTCCCCCCATTCTGCTAAATTAGGAAAAATCTCTATTTGAAGCTAGATCTTACATTGGCACTTTGCTTTCCTTTACCCTAGCGTGCAAGGCACCTAATTTTTTACAGCACATGTGAACTGTCACAATACAAAACAAAGCTTTTTGCCTTGTCCATGTGCCGGGCTGCGCTGACAAACCCTGCCCAATGCTTGTGGCATGTAGGTCAGCTACAAGCAGATAAATGCTAGGAAAAACAGAGCTATTCAGCAGGAGTTGGATTAAATGCAACATTTTCACATTATACTGGATATTACCATTAGATAAACCTATTTATGTTAGGTTTCAATAGAAACTATTATATAGGCGAGTTTAATTTTGTAGTAATCAGTTATAGGCGTTATTTGCACGGTATATTATTCATTCTGTTTATTGTTTTATTTCTATAAACAAACTTCTTGCAGTGAAATAAAGTTTCTGAACCTACCATGTAGACCTTGGAAAAGCGGTTATAAAATGTATAAACAAATACTAAACAAGACTTGATCGCTGTTATGGAAACAAAAAAATGTATCCATTCACTATTATTCCAACTGATGAAAAGATTCACACTTGCATGATCTGTGACTGCGCAGCAATCGTGCACGGAACCGCACGGATTGCTGCGCGGTCACGGAGTCACACACCACCGCGATTCCGCCCATGCAATCGAACACAATCGCAACTGAAAAAGCAGAGCGTTGTGTGCCGCAAAAAAAAGGTACATGTACCTTTTTTCAGTGATTGCCACGCAGGTGTAACCCCTTTGAAATCAATGGGGCCACATGGCAACAGCTGTGTGCAAGTGCACACGATCGTGCGGTCCTGGGATGCGTGACCCAGCTCGCACATGTTTGCACCAGCCCTCAAGGGCTAGTTCACACCAAGTGCGGAGCAGGTGCAGAGCAGTTACAGGACGGATCAAAACTGCATCCAATGTATTCCAATGGTATTTTGGGCTCTAGTTCACACCGCAGCGTTCAGTTTCAGAGCATCTAAAAAAAACTGCAGCAAGCCCTATTTTTCCTGCTCTGGGACGCATGCAAATACTTTAAAATGCATGCAAACGCCCTGGAACGCACTAAAAGCCCATTTTAGGCTTAAAAAAACCCCCATTTTTTTTCCTTACAAAAACGGCCCGGAACACAGCAAAACACACTGCACTGGAAGTGCAGAAATTCATGCAGATCTGGTCTGCATTTGGTGTGAACAAGCCCTTATAAGAGGTATTGTATTGCTTTCCATTCAGTGCCTGTCATATCCAGGTTTATTTGTAAAACAAAAGGAGTACGTAATGTGCAAAGGATTGTATATGTAGATTATAACCATAGGCGTCTCTACAGGTTGTACGGGCTCCTCAGCAGTCGGCAACCACTTGTATCTTCCTCCGCCCACCCCAGCTGCTATTGGCTAAGAGGGAGAGTGCAGCACTGCCATTTGCTGCTCATGTATTTTAGCTGGGTAGGGACAGAGAAGACGCATCAAGGCTGCTTGGAGGCTTCACATTGGAGAAACATCGCTGTTCCCCACCCACCACCCGGAGAGGAAGAAGATGGCATGACAGAGCACATGATCTAGTACATCACAACTGTAAGTCTCTTTCTATCTTACACATCTGTCATACGCACTCCGCGTTACATCGCTGCCATACGCACTCCGCGTTACACCGCTGTCATACGCACTCCGCGTTACACCGCTGTCATACGCACTCCGCGTTACACCGCTGACCTCTGTCCCAATACTAAAAACCGATACCAGCACTTACATTTTTCAAATTGACTGGGGACCTTGCGGCAGCCTTCTGGGGAGCCACACAATGCCTGCTTAGAGCGCTTCTGCCACCCACACATCTCCCCTTACTAAGACCCTCCCCACCACTCCTGACAAGCTCTGCCCAATACATTAGGCCAGAACCCCAGAGTAGAGCAGCAGCACAGAGTATGTGGCAAATGTATATACTATTATTCTGCATTGCTCTATGTTTTGCTGGGATTTGTAGTGCTCTATAGCTAGCGGTATTCTGCATTACTGTATAATGTATTGCTGGGATTTGTTCTCTATAGCTGGTGGTATTATTCTGCATTACTATATAATGTATTGCTGCGTTTTGTAGTCCTCTATCGCTATAGGTGATTATTTACACAGCCCTGGTGTTTGCTGAAATTGAAAAGCTTTTGAGAGTTTTCCTCTTTCTCAAGTCTGGAGCAATACATGAAGAAAGAAAAACTCTAAGTATTAGGTTAGTACAATAAAAAGGCATCACCGCATACCGCAGTACTCTCGTATTTTGTAATCTTAGGGTGCCCACACACCTTACGATAATCGTACGATTATCGTAAGGTGTGTTGAAGCTGTGCGACCTCTACTACTGTAAGGTCTTACGACTTTAAACTTACGAACATGTTTAAAAACCCGCCGAGCATCGTACGATGTTCGGCGGGTCTGTAGCATGTTCGTAAGATAAAAGTCGGACGGGCTGGTGTGCACAAGCGCACACTGCCCGTTCGGCATTGCGATCATCGCAAGTATGATCTGCCTGTCCAAGATAGGCAGATCGTACGTTTTTTTAAGGTACCTTACAACCATCGCAAGACAAAAGTCTTGCGATGGTTGTAAGGTGTGTGCCCAGCCTTATTCATATATATTTTTTTAGTTTTTTTTAGTGGTGAAAATTATTAGTGCCCCCCCATTTTGACTGTGGTATCTTATGTGCCCCCCCTATATATTGTTCCTAGAGTCGCCACTGATCATAACTAATCATATTATTACTCTCTTTTGTATTTCTTCTCTCTATACAGCATGGGAGTGCTTATATATAGTATCTATGGACACAGCTGACAAATATTCTTTCAATAATGATTTGATAGGTGAGGCTCAGTGGAATGTATTTTGTGGAGACTGGAACAAAGAAAATTATACCCTTCAATACACCTCTCCTAACATATTTCTACAGTGCTCCTCATACCGAATATTAATTCTCATCCTCTCAATATGCAGTATAAGGATCACTGTAGAAATGTGTTGGCCATTGTGGATGAGTCTGTAAGACCTAAGGAGTATGGTTATATATAAATGAGACCGATACTGTCACTGTGTACAGATTCAACTCAAGGGGTATATTTTTCCCCCCATTGAATGAATACATATTATAAAGGAGATGGGACTTTTTTGAAGATGGCTTATTTGATAATGAAGATATATGTACAGGCATCAATTATATACAGTATAGTGGACATTATATATGTCCAAGAGGGTCCTCCATAAGAAACATATGGTCTAGATAAACTATGGAGACAGAAAAGTTAATTTATTATTAAAAGCAAACTATTTGGTGCACCAAAGGGACATTATAACGGCAGAAGGCAGGCTGTTGGAAATATATTATTTAAAAGGAAATTATTTTCATATAAATGTGATTGTGCCATGCTGGAGGTTTTAATGGTTTTAATGTAGTGGGTTACAGCTGGAGTACCAAGGTTGCCAAACCCCTGGTACAAAGTGTTTTTTTGCCCTATGTTCTTACAATTTCTTAGAAATCAGCACCGCCACCTCCTAAAAACTTCCAAAATGTAATTATTTGCCATAACAAATGTACATGTACACATAATTTTATGTGTATTCTGCATCCACTACTTTTCTGCAAGAACAGCACTTACACATACATCCAACATCAGACAGGTACAGACAGTAGTGGGGGAAGTGTATTTCTCCACACTGTTAATGTGTGGACAACAGCAGCAGCTATATGGACGTTGCTAATCAATGCAGCAAAGGTGATACAGTGAATGGGCTTTCTGCTGTGTCCTTACTGGTGAGTATTATATCCTATATGTAGGAAGAACAGAAGGTGTATTGGAAGTGTGAAAAGCTGTTAAACATGTTTTTCGCATGAAGGCATGGATATTATTGTGGTAGTGAGGAGAGCTGGACTAATCAGTGTGTATGATTTAGTTGTAAGTTTTTTGTGGGAGTTTAACCAGGCAGCTATATTAATACTAGGACTCGTTTGCAAGGCAAGGAGGAGAATAGTAGCGCCACTTCACTAGTACAAGTCCAGAATGGATTTTATTTGTACTAAGCAGGTAAGGCCAACTCATTTCAAGGTTGCTCAAGGTTCCCCTTCAGGGCTGGGTAAGAAAAGAAGATTGGGATCTGGACTGGGCTGCCAAACTCGAGCTGGAAATGAACATTGATAGAGCCCACTACTAAATTTACATCATCCTGACTTTTTCAGCACATCCAGCCCTGAAGGGAGACCATGGCAAGCCTTGAAACGTGTTGACCTCCCATGTCAAGAACAGGTCAAGTACTATTTTGGAATTTGGACGTTCAGTGGTGCTTCTATTCTCTGCATTCCCTCTATGAAAACATGAACGGCATGAAGAGGTCTAATGTAAGTGTAGAAGTATACAGACTCCCTCAGTTCCTGCAGTAAATTTTATTCAACTGCATACACATATATTCTATCCTAAAACTGTGACAGGCTGGTTGATAAGAAATTTTTAAGATCTAGTATGGTGTTACATTAAACCTCTTAAGTAACTCTGTTGTTACTATAAAAGTGCAAAAAGCATAAAAGTAATGGTACGCTAAGTGCCTGTGATCCGATATGCATGATTTCAGAAACTGAAGTCACACTGTGCCCTTCTCCTTTTTACTTCCCAAGCCTCTTTACTGGCACATATGTATGAAAGGCGACCTCATAAGCCAATAGGGATGGACAGGACCAAGTGCAACTTGAAGATGCTATTTGCTATCAGATAAATGGGACTAAAGCAGTATGAGATATTTGAGCAAATATACAGGATCCTCTGGGGACCCACTTATCACTGATACATATTTAATAGTTTTACAATTACCTTCACTATTGAAGGTCATATGAGCTGGCATCTTCATCATGGTGGGTGGCAAACCTGCAGGCCTCCCAGCCATGGTAATATCCACCCATAAATTACTGAGGTGGTATCTTTTGGGATGGGGACAGGGAACATCTTTTTTTAAATTGTTAAAAAGGAAAGAAATTGAAAATTAAAAACTTCACTGACAATTCTGTAACACAATACTGGTTTATACCATTTATTTGAAGCCCAGTAGTTTTGTTTGCATGCACAGGAGAAAACAAATGAGCAAAACATTACATGAGCATTGACCAAAAAAGACAATTTCATGCATATTTGTATTCTCATGTAATGCTTAATTTAGTTACATTATAGTGCAAAAAGTCTAAAGTAAAAAAATTGTATTGCTTCACACAAGTGATTTGGTACAAACAAGTTTGTCGTAATCCCATAGCTTGAATAGATTTGCTTAAAAATGAAAGGTTGGAGTTTTCTGCTCTCTGACAGTAACAAATGAACCTCTTATCGAGAAATGTACATTAAAAGTGTTCTTTCCATTTCAATGTGTTTTATTGAAGTTTTCAAAAAACAAAACGCAGATTAAAAGATGAGAAGAAGCAACTAAACATCATGAGAAGCAACATCGTCAATTAAGGAATTAAAACAGGAATAGAATGGAAGACTCAAAGTGTAAAATGATGCAAGAGCAAATGCCAAACATACCTCCATCTGTGTCGAAAGGGGGGCATTCTCGGAGAGATATTGTAAAAAAAGAAGAAGAGTAGAACAAGACAAGGAGGATAGAGGATGAAAATGGGAAAATACAAAGTGATACACAGAAAGGAGGGGGGACAGCAGCCACCGGTGTAAGTAAGAAGGGGTAGGGGAGCCATCATGTCCAAACAAATAATCCCTGAATTTGTTGTTTGAATTCCGCATATGGAATTTAGAAAGAAATGGAGTTGTGAGAAGTGGGGTTTTTTAGGCACTCAAAACAGTGGTTAACAAATTATGTTTTTCATATAAAAATGTAAATGTATTAAATGCATGATTAAAAGTCATTCATTGTATAAAAAATGTGGAGACAACCAAGGAGGATCACCTCCAATAGCCAACCAAAGCCCTTCAGCTAGTTGAGCCTACAATAGCATGATTCATTTAGTCAATTGATACATGGAATGCACTTGTAGGTCGCACTTCTTACAATATGATTGACACTATTTTATTGACAAAGCTCATAGTCTATATTAATTAACTACAATGTTAACGGGACCCGGAAACGTTTTTTTTCTTCTCTTTATTAGATATTTTGGGCCACTCAGTTGAATCCTATTAGATCTAGTGTGGTCATTTAGGTTTTTTCAAAAGGATGTACTAAATTTTGGAATGATCTTAGGTAGTTCCTCTAGACCTGATGAAGTGTTGTGATATGCGAAACGTTGTCGTTATATCCTACCAATCTAAACTCCCTCAGCTAGACAATAGAAGACTGCGATCTTGCTGCTTCTAAAAAAAACCTAGACTATAGAATTGCACGAATCATGTTCATGGCTGACACTATAAATTGACGGAACTACCTAAGATCATGCCAAAATTTAGTGTGGCACTCCCCACCAGACACCATTCCCCCCCCCCCTTTTTTTTCCCGGTTTCAGTTAACGCATATGGAATTTGTTTGTTTTTCCCAGGAGTGAGCAATATAGTTTTCTTAGATTCTAGAAATAGGAAGTCCACTTGTTTTATTTTTTGAGAGCAGTTCAAGCAATCAAGTGTATGATGGAGTAAGAGCATGCCAGGCAGGGCCGGCCTTAGGGGTGTGCGAGCCGTGCGGCCGCACTGGGCGCCATGGCAACAAGGGCGCCGTGCGGCCGTCACAGCTCGTCCTGTGGGCGGCTTCTCTCCCCCTCATCCGATATGACAACGCTCCCTCGTCCACCCCCCCACTTCAGGGGGGGCGCAAGATGGAGCGCTGTCTGCTGTCAGGATGTCGGAGCAGTGAGGAGCTTGGAGCCGCTTGTATACACCAAGATGGTGGGGCCAATATCGGCGTGTGAGGTCACCTGACGCCACGCATGCATGGCGTCATGTAACGTCATGCTCCCTGCCTCCAAGATGGTGCTACGCATTCACAGAAAACGCTGGTGGCCAACATGGCCGCCGCACATTCTCAAACAAATTATTATTATGTGTCTGAATACATTTCTTGTATATTCGGACATATAGTAATTCATTAATTTACATGTAGCCCGGGGTCTGTGTTCTGTTTTTTATTTTTACTTTTCTAGATGCACTTACTTGAAAAAAGGGGTCTGCATGACATCCTGACACTTTATTTTTTATAGACTCTATTGTAGTTTGACATTTATTGCTTACCTTCTGTTGTTTTATTTGATAAGAATACTTATATTGTGCCTACAAGTTTAATACCTTTGAATAAAAGTTTTATTTTCATCATACTTTTCAATATGTTTCTTTGCGGCTTAACAAAATAAGAGTCTTTAAATGGTGCGGATATTGGGGGAAATGGGTGTGGTTACCGGGGTGTGGCCACTAAAGGGTGTGGCCACTGAGGGGCGCTGTAAAGCTTCCTCGCAGAGGGCGCCTAAAGGCCTAAGGCCGGCCCTGACGCCAGGGATACCTCCCAATGTGGACATGAAATAATGAAGAAATTAGTCTATATAGTTTTATACAAAAACAAATAGCAACAATAAAGTGCTCTTTCTTATATATTTTAATATTCCAAACCTTTGTTAGCTATAAACCTTATTTTCATCAGAGTCCTTAAAATGCCACATATATACAATGAAAGTCTTTTTTATTTTAAGGAAAATTGCTATTGTGACAGAACAAAATGCTTTTATGAAATGCATTAATAATTGGGCTTTGTTAATGGTAGCAATGAGATAAAGGCCCACTCAAGTCTGCTGTCAAGTGAGTCATGAATTATGCTAGGAATTATACATATTTTTTTTAAATAAACCATTTTTAACTCAAGAAAACCATACAGGTACCCTGTTCAATGGTACTTGCTTTTTTTGTATGTTTGCTAATGTGTTTGTGTGCTGCCATTTTTCATATAATATATTTCTAGGAGTGAAAACTCACAAACCATAGAAAATTGCTGCCTTCTATTTGTGTGGAATGTCCTGTTGAAATTTTTGTTATATTAGTTTTACTTTAACTATTCTTTAACTATTCCCCAGACTTTGGATTGCTATTGGGCCATACTATAATAGTCCATTTTTGTTGTGCAGATCCACTCTTTGCCCCAGATGAGCTTTACATCTAGATGGTAGAGGCTCAAACTCAAACTGCAATATTTAAAAATACAATTTGAATGTGAAGCCCTGCACATAAGGGTCATAACTTCATGCTTGGGACTAGACATGCAACCCCACAAAACATGTGTTTTAAGTTCGGATTTTTATTTCTTTCATTTTTTCGGACACGAAATTTGAATAGTTAATTAATGCAACTCCCAACGGCAAAAAAGAAAACCAAAAAACCTGGCCAGAGAACAGTCACGTGTCCAAATTAGTTTTGTTTTGAATCAAACTTGGATGGATCCGAATTTTCGTTAAACAAGCATTCGGATTTGTTCGCATTCAGATGCATTGGAATTCAGAAATTCAAATGCATCCGAATGTCAGAATTTAATGAAATTCATACGAATATGCATTCAGAACTAAACTAAGTTTACATGTCTATTCGGGACTACTGTTTTTCATCCAGGTGATGAGACCACCCAACTTTTAACAGTTACCTGTTGCCGGCAATCTGGTGTTCTGTAATTATTATTTTGTGCAGTATTTAAATGTACAGATACCTTATAGATAAATAGTTGATACATTGCATGGAACAGCAGGCTATTTGAAACAAATAGCATTTAATTTTTATTAGCTTTAATGCATAGAGTAATGAAAGCTGGTATCTGCAGAGTTGGCTAAGGTTGTAGCAAACCACTGCTGTTTGCATGACTTGGGTAGGGCTGAATATCAAAAGAAAATGGGTACCAAAGTTGACACTCCATTAGAACCCTCATCAGCAATACTCCATATATAAACACACGCACAGATTTTCTTGAGAATATTTCTCGACCACAGCTTTAATACTGAGAAAATGGTTCCCAATAGTAACATAATAACATTCTAAACATTTTTACAGAAGCTATTTTTGTTGCCATGGTCAAGTGTACCTACAATCAAATTCACGGTTTGATTAAAAAGTCCTGGCATAGGGCAACAAGGCAGAGGAGGGTCTTAATTGTGGATCTCAATTAATGTACCCACCTCCCCAAAGTCATCATCCAAGTGTTGGGCCAGTGACTAAAGTATCTGAACGTTAAAATGCCCCCTCTCAAGTCCAGAATTAGTTTTTATTTGTACTCTGCAGTTAAGGCCAACTCATTTCAAGGGTTGCAAAGGTTCCCACTTTTCAGGACTGTTTAAGAAAAGAAGATTGGGATCTGGACTGGGCTGCCAAACTCATGCTGGAAATAAGCATTAATAGTAGAGGTGTACCAAAATTTAATTTTCTGACCGAAAATAAAAAAAAGTCAGACTGAAACTGAAACTTATTTTTTTTATAATCCTTTTTAAAAACATTAATATTGTATTTATTTTTATTCTAAACATTAAAAAATGTAATCTTTTTTATTGTTTTTGTTAAATATTTCTAGTTTTAATCTTTACTTTCGGGGGCTTTGGGTAAATATCAGAGGTCTAAACAGACACCTGATATTTCCCTTTTAAAATAGAAAAAGAGATTGGAGACACAGAGTCCTCAATCTCTTTTTCTGCAGCCCCTGTTATGAATGAACAGGAATACTCTACACTGAGTGCTCCTGTTCATTCATAGCCTGTGGAGAAAGTATGTTTACCATATCCACAATCATGAATCAACAGGAAGTGATGTGGAGCACTTTTAAGAGCTTATTCATAATTGGGGACACAGTAAACATACTATTTGACAACTGAATTCTCCCCCACACCGCTTTCCATTCTGACCTGAGCGGGAAAGGAGAGTTTTGCCTCCTGTGACACGCTGCTCATAGGGCTTTCCTCCCTACCCCACTTGGCCTACTGGCAGTTTCTCTCCTCCCCGCTGCTCTGTGTCACAGGGAACACAGAGCAGCCCCCAGCGAGTAGGAGAGAAATCATGGATGCACCCAAAGTACGATTTTGGGCCGATACGTTTCGGCGGCCAAAATGTTGGTGCATTCCTAATTAATAGAGCCCAGTACTAAATATCCATCATTCTGACTTTTCAGCACATCCAGCCTCGAAGAAGGGGGGACCTTGGCAACCCTTGAATCACATTGACCTTCCATGTCAAGTACAAATAAAAATGCCTTTTTGGAATTTTACAAGTGGAGTGGCGCTTCTATTCTATGCCTTCCCACATGAATGACATGAAGAAACCTAGGGCAGAAGTGTACAGACTGCCCAAGTTCCTACAGTAAATTTTATTCAACTGGATATACATTATCCATTCTATCCTAAAACTGAGACAGGCCATATCCGTAAAAAATAAGTCAAGGCAACTGGACTTGCTGTATTTTTCTTGAAGACGTTTCACTGGTCATCCAACCAGCTTTCTCAATTCAGAATTTCAAAAGTTGCCATGACTTATTTTTTTACAGATATACCATGACCTGGATGAATGACAACCTTAACTGACATATTGAGACAGGCCAGTTTATAAGAATTAATCAAGCCGTAGTATGGTGTCAAGTTAAGCCCATTAAGTAACTATATTTTTGCAGATGGTAAGCCATTTAACAAGAGATTTGTCTGGTTTGTTTGTTATATGAATGATTTACTGAGGGTGTAGGGAAGGGAGGGGGAAGTCAAAGGATCTTTTGTTCTGTATTACCTACATCAGTAATAACTATTTTATTCATTTTATGGGTAGCAA
>NW_017306420.1:1562552-1571657 GCF_000935625.1 Nanorana parkeri | reverse complement strand
GCTACATGTACCTTTTGCAAACCCGTAGCTGGAAATTCAATTTTGAGTGCAACGAGTTGTCACCCAACCCACATCGTAAGATTGATTCCTACGGGGGGAATTTGTTAAAGCTTAGCACAGGGGTGGCAAACTCCGGCCCTCCAGCTGTTGTGGAACTACAAGTCCCTTGAGGCTTTGCAAGATTCTCACAGCCACGGGCACGACTCGCAGAGGCAGATGCATCATGGGATTTGTAGTTTCACCACAGCTGGAGGGCCTGAGTTTGCCACCCCTGGCTTAGCACAATGGCTCCATTCTGGATATTTTTTATAACAAGGCGGATGTTCTTTTTTTTCATTTGAGATCAAGGAGATATCCACCATGGCTCACTGAAAATGGTAAGATCAAGTCTTGTATAGATCCAGATCAGAGCTTCTACGTAACAAGAAGAATGTTACAAATGGTAGACAACCAGTTGGTACATCAGTTAAAAATCAAGGCTCTTGGGGGGGCGTGGCTAGCTGCCGACTAAGATGGCCGCAGGCTAACGGAGCTCTGCACAGCCGGACCCCTGGAGAGCAAATAAAACCTAACGCCAGCGATCCTGACCAGCCGCTTTGAGTGAGGGTGAACCCGCCAGCTACCCCGGTGATAATCGGCCGCAATGATGGGAGGCAAACAAAAGAAGGAGCAGCGGCAGGCACAGACACCCCGCGGATCCAAGATGGCGGCCGCACGTGGAGCTGCAGAGGACCGGAGCTCCCCACCGCACTCACCAGAGGTATTTGATTCCTCTTCTCTGGATAGTCTCCCTATACAGCAAGGGGACTCCTCTGTTAACCCCCGTGACTCGGCCTTGCTGGACAGATTTCGCTCCATGCTGCAAACTGAGCTCACTGCTGCTAACAGCAAGCTGTCTGCAACTCTCACTAGGGAGATAAGGGAAATAGGAGCCCGCACTGACATGCTGGAAAAGAAAATGGATGAGGTAATTACTATTGTAGATTCCCATGAAAGGGAGCTGGATTCTATGTCCACAAATCTCACAGCTGCACTGGACAAACTGGAAGACATGGAGAACCGTGCAAGGAGAGGTAACCTGAGGGTTAGAGGCCTCCCTGAGTCCATAGAGGACCTTAATTCTACTATTACAGCTCTTTTTCAAGAATGGGCCCCCTCAAAAACAAAACTCAAAAATTCCCCAGCCCCAACTTCATTAATATGCTCACACTTGGAGACTCGGATACATAGAGTTAGGACCACACTTTGCAGAGGTGCCTTGGCGCGGCAGTGTGGCGTCTACATATTTTTGGCCAAAAGTTTGTGCAACTAAAACCTCTGATTTTAAACGCATACTGTTGACAGGGCTACTTGTTTGGTTGCAGGCTGGCTGGCAGGTTGAGGCTGGGGAATTTTTGTGTTTTGTTTTGTTGTAAGCCTTCCCAATGTGCGCCCTGCTATAAAGACCGGTTATAGATTCATGCGTGTACCATTTTTTCTAGTTTGACTATTTTTGGTTTGGGGGACGCACTGGAGTCCCAGCATGCATTTTTGGTTGCTGGGCCTTCAGTGCGTCCCTGCACCTTATTAGGAGGAGTTGGCTACCTCCAGGTACACCACCTGCATGTAATTTATCAACTTCATTAATATGCTTACACTTGGAGACTTCGGATACATAGAGTTAGGACCACACTTTGCAGAGGTGCCTTGGCGCAGCAGTGTGGCTTCTACATATTTTTGGCCAAAAGTTTGTGCAACTAAAACCTCTGATTTTAACGCATACTGTTGACAGGGCTACTTATTTGGTTGCAGGCTGGCTGGCAGGTTGAGGCTGGGGAATTTTTGTGTTTTGTATTATTTCAGGAGAACTCTGTGTGCCTTTTATCATTATCATCTAACAAAAGGCTGTTGACTCAAGACAGATGGCTTAGGAGGCAGAAAGTATCATTTAGACCCTATTAAAAGAAACTGCTATATTACCCACTTAGTGTCTGTTATATTCTCTTTGGCCCTTTAATACAGATCTGATCATATAAAAGACTGCAAACTGACTTCAGGGGATAGGTTTTTGGCAGAGCTGTACCATAGTAGCATTTTAAATTTAAATCTTATGAGAATGAACCAGTAAATAGGAGAAGGGAAAACCATCTTCTTTGTTGAGTCTGAAAATACATTGCAGAAGTCAGCCCACCTCTCACACTCAATCTGTTATTATGTCATTCTTGTACTCCATTGTTTGGCATTCATACACATCTCTGTCCATGTCTTACTGTCAGCACACTGTAAATTGACAGCCTCCTGTGGTTTCTCTGTTAATTTTCCCTATGCTGAACACAAGATTTTATATTTGCTAGATACAATTGCATAATGTTTTCACATCCAGATTCTACTTCCCAAGCTTTGTCTACATTTCTTATATCCTAAAGGTTGCATATGGGAGGGAAAAGGCACAGCTTGAAGGCTACATTTTTCTGTGTGAAAATGCAGCAATCCACATTTTATTTTCCTGATTCTATTTATAAAATAAAAATAAAGTTGCTTTTTTCCTTCTTTCACTGTGACATTTTTATTGTATAATATATTAATCCTGTATTAATTATGGAACAGCACAGCTATTGCAAACCATTCTCTTTCAGATGGGGAGGGATGTAGAGACCCTGCAAGATAATATTATTTTTGGCATCATCTAATGAGCTTTGACACTTTTCATTGCAAAGCTCTAATGCTCTAAATTTTCATAAAAGTGGCAGTACATCTTCATACGAAAGCTAATGTGTGCATTTAATGAACTAAAGTGTGAGCTTACTTTTATTGTGACACTGTTGATCTTCCCTATTTATAAAGGGTAAGCATCTATTTACATATTAGGGTTGTTTAGACTTGTGTTTTCTAGACACAATGTCACACTGCAACTTTCTATATACTAAATATATGTGTAAATATGCCGAGCTAATAAAAATCAAGTGAAATTAGCTTAAAACTGTAGCATGAAGAAATGTGTCTATTAAACAAATAACATAAAAGACACATGTAATCTCATCCACGTGTAAAATCTAGAGCGCAAATGGATGCAACTCTTTGATGTAAAGAAAATAAATAAAGTGCAACAAAATTAAAAAGTGCAAAAAAACATGCATATAATATTACCCACAAGTGAATCTATCTCCACATTATCATAGGACACAAAATAAAGTGCAAAAAAGTTCATAAAGATGTAATGAACACACATCTAGTGTTATCCACATGTGAAAATCCACACTAAAGCCACTAATTGGAAGTCTCTTTAAATCCTTCACCATATAAACCCAGTGAACACACAGGTGCAGAGGGGTGCTCGCCTGGTAATATAGACCCAGAGTAGGTCTCACTGCGGAGTTCCCTTCTCAGAAAGGGGAGGGAAAACCCTTTTAGCTGATAAAAAAAATGAAATCCTCTTGAGTCACAGGAATTGCCATTCCCAGAAAAAAAGCCAGCTTTAGCAAAAACTGAAAATAAAATGCCCCTACTGCAGAGATTTTCCTTCATATCCTGTAAGCACAGGCAAAAATATATATATATTTTTTAGTAGAGTGAGGAAGGGTCTTTATTACAGACTATCTTTGCAATATCCCCTTCGCACACCCCATCGTTATACCCCAAAATCCAACGGGTGTTGGAACAACTGGTGGATGCTTTCACATGTCAGGTGCAGAGGGGTGCTCACCTGGTAATATAGACCCAACGTAGGTCTCACTGCGCAGTTCCCTTCTCAGAAAGGGGAGGGAAACCCTTTTAATTGATCAAACATGAAATCCTCTCGAGTCACAGGAATTGCCATTCCCCCCCCAAAAAAGCCAGCTTCTTTTTTAGTAGAGTGAGGAAGGGTCTTTATTACAGACTTTGTAATATCCCCTTCGCACACCCTACCGTTATACCCCAGAATCCAACGGGTGCTGAGACAACTGGTGTATGCTTTCACATGTCATGCTAAAGGAATACAAATAGAGATGATATTCCAAAGCAGAATGGTGTGTGGACAACATATCTTCTACATTTATTGCAGGCTGTGCCTCCCTGTCCCTATGCGAAAGGTACATTGCATTTCTTGTACGGACATCACTGAAACAAGAAGTGGGGAAGAATCTCTCCAGTGGGCTCTCCGAGATCAAACAATCAGCAATATTGTTTGGTACAAAGAACATGGTGGTCCATTCTTGCTCATACAGCAGCACTGCCATTAGTTTTAGAGAGATGGAGAAAAAACATTTATACACAATAGAGAGTTAAAAGAGTGTAAAAGGGGAATGCACCAAGCACATGGGGTCCTAAATACAAAGTAGAACTCCACAGCTGCACAGCATCATTGGTTTTAGGATGCAGGCAAGTGCAGAATAACAAGCTATGCCACTGTGTGGGTGTCAGCGTTTTAGCAACCAGTGGGTTCAGTTTACTTGGATGTTCACCGAACTCAGATATCTGGATAAGTTTGGTAAACATCCGAGCAAACCTAACCCAGGCACGTTTGGCTCATCACTGTTCGTGATATGTGAATGCATGGTACGGAATGTGTAAGTGTAACACTTATAGGCATTCATTACCTCACAGAGATCACAGTACGTCCCTGACAATGGCATCATTTATTTTATCAGAGGGACAGTGCCATCTTTGTTCCATCACTGTATTTGGTCACCATCTACTTCTAGGATTGAGGATCTGACTCAAAGAAGGCACAGATATGTAAATCCGGGTGGCTGTACAGCTCCTGCCTGTGTTCTTAAATGCCAGAAACATATCAGCCCCCTTCTGCAGCCTAATCACAGTGTCCTCGAAGACGCAGGTGCTGTCAATAAATAACAACTTGGTGGAGCCAGCCCAGACATTACGGCCAGCTCTGCCCAGATGTTGACAGTTGCAGGGGAAAAGGTCTGCTTTACAGACCATTCCCCCTGCCTCAGCTGTTACTGTGGCTCAGCAGTGATTGTGAATAGCCCGTACAGCAGCCCTTCGGTTCGACGGCCGAAGTGAGCCAAAGGATCAGCTAAAGCTACGGCTGGATCCTTCGGCTCTTTAGTGAATAACCCACACAGTATTCCATCTTCCCTGCCTAGGCAGTCACTCTACTGGAGTTCAGTAACTGCTTTTTAATTAGAAAAGGGAATGCTGCTTTAAATACTTTTTCTATATATTGTTACAGCTTAGGAATGTATTAATGCACTTGTAAAGTTACTTGGAATTTCACATTAAGGGTTAAAACATTAGTAAATTAATACTGTCTCAAGAATTAGTCAAATCAATATTTAATGTTCAAAATATTAAAGGTAAGGCTAAATAAATTATTTACATTAAACAGTAAAGTTCTTAAAGTAGCTGTCTTATAGCCCATTCATAGTAAAACAAAAAAATTGGAGCTCATTTGGCTCCAAGGAATCATAGTTTTAGATTCCAAATTGGTAGAGGAGATTCAATAAAACCAGGTAATTTTGACTCATTGCTGACACAAGCTGCCCATGGTAATCATAGCTGCCCTCCTGTCATGCTTCAGTGAACCCTATTTGTAGGGCAGGTCATCTCCATTTACTGCAGAATTGAAGTGTAATGGATGTAGAAAAACACCCATGTCAAAAAAGCAGATAACTTCTGAAAACTGCTTAAAAGCACTTGACAGATGTAGGTGTCCTGCTGGATCATAGACTTACTAGTAGCATGCAGCACCTAGACCTGGAAATGTACTTGTATTTACAGAGAGATAGACTCAGTAGAGAGATGAGTAATCTGTGTGGTTTCACAAAGCTTAGATAAGACCTCTTGAAGATGCAATTCATTTTTTTGTGCACCATTTCACAAAAAATGCCCCCGGTGGAGATTTCCACGCCATTTGGACTTCTGTACTGCTTCCTCTTAAGATGCCCATACACCTGCCGATTATTGTACGATAATCGGCAGGTCTATGGAAGGCGTGCGACCGTTTCTAATGTACGGTCGCACGCCTTTTGTCTCCCGAGCAGGCTTTAAAACCCGCCGACAATCGTACGATTCTTTGGAATCATCTGAAGCCCTCCCCTCAAGATGGGGGAGGGCTTTTAATTACTTTACAATCATTGTAAGACAAAAGTTGTGCGATGGTTGTAAAGTGTATGGCCATGGGCCCCACTCTGCAGCTTCTATCAGGGGACAGAATTTTCTACTCTGTAAACCTGTAGCAGTTTAAGAAAGAAATGAATTGTGAGACTTAGCATAACTTTTTGTTTTGATGGAATGTAGTTAGCTGCTTTTAAAGCAACACTAAGCTCAGGAGCTAAATCTTAAAAATAGATTCCAGTAGCTTACCTGAAAAAAAAATATTTATTCCAAGTAAACCAAGTATTTTATCAGCATATAGTTAAATCCTGAAAGGAATTGCAAAACTGCAAAATAAATAGTCAAACTCTTAATGTACTGTAATGTTGGGGAGCTCACAGAGCACTCGCACAGGGTTTTTCCATTAGCAAAAAGTCTTTATTATTCTTTCAAAGGCAGGCCAAGGAAGCCCAACATAAAAAAGCCTGTATTCGGCATAACAACATATATTGGCTCACCAATTCCGGAGTTGTCCCCCACTCACCGTGTCCCAGTCCTTTACTAGTTTTCTCTTGAAGCACTGCTGCTCCGGCCTCAATCCTCAGGGCCACTGTCTGTTTCCTCCAGACACCCTTAGGGACGTGCTAACCTGCACAATTGGTTTCACAAACCCCTTAACTCCCTGCTGCACTGACCTCCACTCTGACTCCAGGGTGGAGCTCTCCTGTCTCCCAGGTGGAGCCCTGAACACATCCCAGCACACTCTTCATGAGGGATGTACACAGGTGCACAATTAGGTTCTGGTTTCTACTAAAACGTGGACCCAGGAATGGAGATTCCATCCCATCCAGAGCTCTAAGGCTTAGTGCAAACCAGAAACTGCATCACAACTGCGTGCGTCTGCGAAGTTGCACTGCGATCCGTTTTGATGCGTTTTTGTTCTGCACTAGAAAATGCTAATTAGGCATGTAGGTCTGCGTTTGCAATGCATTTTTGTTCTGCACTAGAAAATGCTAATTAGGCATGTAGGTCACTTCCTTTTCCTGTCAGAGCATTTCCTACGCTTGTTTTGTTCGTTTAGGAGCTCAGTCATGCTTTCTTTATATGTTTGAGCAAAAGTGGACTCACCACATTGCTATTTCTGTACACTGTTCATCGCACCAAAATCAGGGTTCAACTTTTCCCAAACTCTCCACTTGGCCATCTTCTGACGATTGTTTTTATATTGGGGACAGTCCCACACATATCGGATAAATTCCTCAGCATCCACACCTTCCATCTCTGCTATTTCTCTCCACACTACTACCAGGAAGTCACTGGATGATGACATTCAAATCTGAGTCTTTTTTTAAAAATGTGTTTGCAATGCGTTCCGGTGCGTTTGATGCATTTGCACCGCGTTTTGATGCAGTTAAAGTAGGAGAAGCAGTACTTTTTCTGACTGCAGTTGAACTGACTGCAATGGTGTGAATTAAGCACAAGAAAGCCCATAGGAAGCATTGTGATGTATTTTGACTGCAGCAGTCAAAATAAACGGACTGCATCACAACTGCATATGGTGTGAACTGGCCCTTAGACCCCATAGTGATTAGTACATCCTGAAAATCATTTTTTTTAACATTTTCAATTGCAAATATTTACAAATATTTTGTTCTGACAATCATTGTTCAATTATTTTTCAAGGGAGACTACAGCTCTGAAAGAGGAAGCCACAGACACAAACAAAGTAATATGCATTTCTCCAGTGTTTTAAACCACTATCATCTTCCCAGGGAAATGGCTTTTCAATTATTATTTCAAAGAATCTATTTAAAAAAGATTTTTGTAAGCATTCCAAAATGACCTGCTTTTTCCGAGCAGCTATGACTTCAACATCTTTAATTGGATTTGGGCTTGGACCTGGAAGAGTAGTTTATAGAGTATTAAGCATCATGTTAAGCATTCCTTGTTGGAGGCTGCTTGTACTTTAGCAGTGGTGGCTGTAGTTAAAAGGTTTAATGTGTGACTCACTCATCTGTGATGACCATTCCGCAAATAAATGTCAGTGTACAGGGAGGACACTCATTAAAGTTTTTTTTTCTATGCAGGTCCACACTTTGGAGATCAAACAGATGCCACAGACCCAATGTTTCCATCAGTAACCAATCTAAGTGATTTTTTATCAAGTGATTACTATGATTATTCAATCATGGTGATCAACAGAATTTCCCTCCTGCCAGCTACTCAGTTTCTCCAGGTTTGGCTGTGAAGGAAAAAAGGGAATTCTTTGTGACAATCATAGCTGTCATAGGGATTGATTTACTAAAGGCAAGTAGACTTTTCACTTTGTAAGGGAATTGGCATTTTGCAGGGGAAGTTTCCCTGAGTTTAGTGACTGCAGTAAAATTTCACTTTGCACAGAATACCTAATCACCTGCAAGGAAAATAATTATTAAAAAAAAAACAGTATTTTTGGCTGCACATGATTGGATGATGGAAGTTATAGTTTCACCTAATCCACTAATCTAAGCGGAAACTCCCTTGCAAAGTGCAAATTCCCTTGCAAAGTGAACAGCCTATTTACCTTAAATACAATATATATTACACAAACGCTTTTAGAAACTATTACAGCACAGTATTCAAAAATGGCTAATATCTTAAAGCAGAACTCTGGGGACTGCAAGGGTCAACTGCTTGTTTTGCTATAGGGAGGAAAATATATATATATATTGTGGGGACCCCAGGGATACACATGCGTTTGCGATGCAGTCCGTTAAAAATAAACAACATTTATTTCTTCCACAGGCAACAAAACAAATAGCTTCCTTCAGCAGAATGGCAAAACAGGCTTTCTTCAGCAAAACATAAAATACAAAGCATAAGTCCTTCTACAATGTTGCACAACCTTGTGCGTTTTGGTTGGTCTCACCTAGACAAAGTTCACCTGCTTCTGAGCAGCCACACACAGAGCTGTCTGTCTCTCAGCTCCACACTTCCCCTCTCTGTCTCACCTGTTACCTTTTAAACAGCAAGGGCTGTAGGGGATGTATCTGCCCTCCCAAATAAACCCCTTTTTAGCCCTAAGCAAAGTAGACTCTCCACTATATATAT